>NW_024425563.1:22823595-22856269 GCF_017311325.1 Ursus maritimus | reverse complement strand
AAAATATGCTTGGGAATATAAAATGCAAAAATAAGAAAGGTAAAGTCAGCAAGATCACCAAGTATACACACATACACACACACACACACACACACACACAGAACTAAAGCACAGAAAAAGTGAGTGTAAAATTTAGAGGAAAGTAAAACACGTGAATCAAAGAAGACAGAGATATAATAGGTCTAACAGGTTGAAATTAACCCCCTAACTGGATGTTCACACAATCATATGGAATTATCAAGGCAGCTATGCTACCAATATTTTATAAAGAACCTAAAGTCAGGGGAAAAAACAAGGTTAGAGAACAAATATGCAGCAAGATGTGAACTGCAAGGATTTTCTGAAACCAGAACTGGTATTTTCTTCTTTACATCACGTTGTACTCCAAAACACGGCGGAAATTCACGTGTTAAAAGAATCTAGAAACCTGAGAAGTTTCGAGAATAGTAAGACTCAAACTATCATTGTTACCTAGCGAAAAATCAGTAAGACAGAGTGAGGTGCAAGGCTACGACTGGGATGGAATTGTCAGACGCCAACACTGGGACACCGAGAGGAGACGGATAAAAGCATCCGTAAGTGAAGATGGAGAAAGACTGGGATTGGATTTGATTGAAGGAAGACTAAACAGAAAAGCAGGGCCTAAGAAGCAAGTAGCAAGCGTAAAACTTAAACAGGACCAGATCGATGCCACGAGCGAGTACGGGACCCACAAATCAGATTGTACGGTGTGGGGAAGGGGCCAGTTCACGACCGACCAGCTGCGACTAGTTTCCGAAAAGCGGCGTAAATGTAGCCTCGCAGCCCCACCCCGCGGCAGCAGCTCCTCCCTAAGGAGCATCTCACGAGGCCAACCGCCGGGCTCAGGCTCCAGCTCGAGCCTAGGTCCCACCCCGCCCTTGTCCCGCGGCGCAGAACGGCCTCTCTGGGCCCCTCACCGAACGCTGCAGCTCCCCAAGCCAAAACGAGGCGCGCTCCTTTCCGCTGGGATCTGGGTCGTGGTAAAGCGCCTGCACTGCCTGGTATACGAGCTGCAAAGTCGGCTTTGCCCCTTCCATGGTGGTGGCAGTGGTAGCGGCAGCGACGGCTCTGGCTGTTCTCCCGAGGCTTCTCCGATTGCTCCGCCTTCAAGCTTCCTCACTGTGTCGGCCACGGCCGCTCCCTGACTGGCGCCATCTCCTCTTTGGCCGTTACCAGGGCAGAGGGGTTCCCGTGGAAGTTGCCCCCTCGGAAACAGACGTTAGATTGTATTCGGGTTCCTGGTTTTTTTTCCAATCCTCCCACTAGACTCCAGACTTCTGAGTTCAGACGCCGATACTCGCCTCTTCACCCACCGAATTGCCCTCAGAGGTCTATCCCCGCGCCACACAAACCACGCAGTCTACCTAAGCCGCGTTAACCCGGACCGGAAGCCGCAGCACCCATACCTTTGGCACACTTCCGCCCGGTGCAGCGCAAACGGACTCCTTCCCGGCACGCCTCCTCCTGTCTCCCCGCCCCCTCCCGGAAGTGGCTCTCCCGGGGCCAGGAGCTAGGAAGAGGCAGTCAGATGTGGTTCTCTCAGTTACTTGCGTGTGACCGAAGCTATAGCACCGATGTGTGTTCCATACCTGAGCCGCTCTTCTTTCCCTGCAGTAGGTCCGGGTCTTTCCAACTTCCCTTCGGACTTCTCCATCCCTATCCAGGGAATCCTTTCTGACGCCCGTGGACAAGGCGCCTCAATTCAACCATCCGAGCAGTGTCCACCGTACTGGAAATGCAAAGATGACTGAAGACAGGGTTTCTACGCTGACTCTGGTGGATGAGACAGACATGTAATCAAGTAATGTTGTACAAAACTAAAATATGTGCCACACTGAGATGAATCCAAAATGCGTACAATCGCTGCTCAGCCCCTTGTCTACTAAGTTCTTAACCCAAAAAGGTATTTCATTCTATCGCTCAGGACACTCTGAACTCCATAGGATTTGCATATATCTTTAGGGTCATTTCCACGTGAATTTTTGTGTATATCTTTCTTTCCGAAACAAAAATCAATGGTCTAAGAATTCTCAATTCACAGAAGAAAATAGGAATCTTGGAATCTGCACTCTGAAGAAATTTTGGACAAAAGGTAGCAGTATGTTAGATTTCCCGACATTGCTGCTAGTCCTTCGCAATAATAAATACATTACTTGATGAACGCTTACAATGTGTAAAGCTCTGTAGTTAAAAGATATGATTTAATCCTTCTGACAGCTACGCCAACTCAATCCCCATTTTATAAAATAAGAAATAGGTAATGTACTTTGGCTTACACAGTTCTTTAAATCAGTTTCACACCACAAAGCCTGTAAATAATACAATTCCTATCAGTCTGTGTATTCGTTTCTGAATTGTTATTGTCAACAGATTTGAATAGCCAATATCATAATGAAAACAGTGTTACTGCACAGAGTTGATCTCATTTCAGACAAAAGAAACTTGATATTCTGGCAACCTAATTCATCGATTCATTCAAAAAAAATTAGTAAGACCATTTTGGTCTCTGCCCTCATGGAGTTTATAGTCTAATTGCAAAGAAAGACAATTCAATACAGTTTTAAAGTTCTGTGAATATTCACAAGCTAAAGAATGATGTTGGACCTACCTTGCACATAAATGGAAAAATAAATCCCAGAACCTAAATGTAAGAGCTAAAACTATAAGACGCTTCGAAGAAAATAGGACTGTATCTTCATGATCTTGGATTAGGCAATAGTTTCTTAGATATGGCACCAAAAGTACAAAAACAAAAAGAAAAATAGATAAATTGGACTTCATCAAAACTAAAAACTTTTGTGTGTCATCGGGCATGATTAAGAAAGTGAAATGACAGGGGCGCCTGGGTGGCACAGCGGTTAAGCGTCTGCCTTTGGCTCAGGGCGTGGTCCCTGCGTTGTGGGATCGAGCCCCCACATCAGGCTCCTCTGCTATGAGCCTGCTTCTTCCTCTCCCACTCCCCCTGCCTGTGTTCCCTCTCTCGCTGGCTCTCTCTATCTCTGTCGAATAAATAAATAAAATCTTTAAAAAAAAAAAGTGAAATGACAATCCATAAAATGAAAGAAAATTTTTGCAAGTCATGTATCTAAAGGATTAGCATCCATAATGTATAAGGAACTTTTACAATTTAACAATGAAAGACAATTCAAATTTTTAAATAGACAAAAGATTTAAATAGATATTTCTCCAAAGAAGATATACAAATTCATATGCAAATATGCTCAACATCATTAATCATCAGGGAAATGCAATTCGAAACCATAATGAGATACCACTTCACACTCCCTAAAATGGCTAAAAAAGAGGGCACGTATTGCATGGAGCACTGGGTGTTATACACAAACAATGAATCATGGAACACTACATCAAAAACTAATAATGTACTGTATGGTGACTAACATATCATAATAAAAAAAATAATTTAGAAAAACAAGAAATAAAATGGCTTAAAAAAAAAGACATTAGGTGTTGGTGAGGATGTACAAAGACTGAAACCCTCACACACTGCTGGTAGGATCATAAACTGGTGCAGCTGTTTTGGGTAACAGTCTGGCAATTCTTCAAAAGGTTAAAGTTACCATATGACCCAGCAGTTCCACTCCTAGGTGTATACCCATGAGAATGAAAACGTAAGTCCATACAGACACTTGTACATGAATGTTCATAGCAGCATTATTTATAATAGCCAAAAAGTGAAAACAGCCCTAAGCCTTCCAAATGGTAAATGAATAAACAAAATGTGATATATCCATATGATAGGATATTAAATATTAAAGGAAAGAAGTACCCATCTGCAAGCCAAGGAGAGAGGCCTCAGGAAAACTTGCTCCACCAACACATTGATCTGGCGCTTCCAGCCTTCAGAACTAAGAGAAAATAAATTCATGTTATTTTAATTAATTAAAAAAATAAAGGAATGAAGTACTGATACATGCTACAATGTGGATGAACCTTGAAAACATGCTAAGTGAAAGCAGCCAGACCCCCCCCCAAATGGCCATATATTATATGATTTCATTAATTTGAAATACCAGAATAGGCAAATCTCTACAGACAGAAAATAGATTAGTGGTTGCCAGGGGAAGGGAAAGTAGGGAGAGATGGAATATTCTGGAATTAGTAGTGATGGTTGCACAACTTTGTGAATATAAAAACCATTTAATACGTCTTTAGGATGAATGTTATGGTATGTGAATTATATTTCAATAAAATCATTATTTTAAAAAGTTTTGTGATTAGAATTTTTAAAATACCACATAAATGTTTGGCCGATATTTGCAAAATCAACCAACCAAGCCCCCCATAGTGTTCTATTCCTCTTCATGTCCTCAAACCCTTGTCTAATATATAGTGGGTATATAGTAAATGTTTTAAATAACTTCTCTCCTAGCTCTTTAGTCAGATAAATCAATCTAGTTGCAACACTAAGTGGCTGGGGGTGGGGGGCAAAAGCAGAAATAAGAAACTTGGGACGCCTGGGTGACTCAGTCGATTAAGCGTGTCTTTGGCTTAGGTCATGATCCTGGGGTCCTGGGGTCCTGGGATCGAGCCCCCCCCCGAACCCCCACATCTGCTCTGCACTCGGAGGGGAGTCTGCTGCTCACTGTCCCTCTGCCACTCCCTCTGCTTGTGCTTTCTCTCTCTCACTGTCAAATAAATAAAATCTTGAAAAAAAAAAAAAAAGAAACTTGTAATAATCCTGGCGAAATGTGGTGGCCTAGAGTGACACAGCAGTGCTGATAGAGATATGGATATTTAAGGTGAATTGAGGAAGAAGTTTGGTATGGTGATTGAGCTGTCAGTTGTGATGACAGGAAAGAGAAACCAGGCTTCTGAGTATGGAACCCAGAAGAAGAAACAGCTTTTGTGGTAATGGGGAGGGGTGCAAGGGTGAAGATAATGAGTTTAGTGTTAGCTATGTTGCGCACTGTGGCATTTATGAATGAGCCGAGGCCAGCACATTGTAGCACGTGTGAGACTGAGGGCAGGGACTGGGTTGAAGATACAGATTTGAGAGTCATCATTATATATAGGTGGTGGGTGAAGACAAGGAAATGGTTGAGATGAGCCAGGGGGAAGGGGGCCTAAGGCAGGGCCCTACAGATAAACACTGAAGGATTGGCAAGGGAGTAGAGGCTAGGAAGGAATAGCCGGAGAGGAAAGTGGAGAACCAGGAGAATGTACTGCAAAGGGATCCACTTTGAAGGAGCATCAAATGCTCCAGGGAGGTCAAATACCATTAAAATAATAAATCTGAAATAAAATTTTAGAAATATTTTAAATACCTGGGGCACCTGGCTGGCTCCGTTGATAGAGCACATGACTCTTGATTTGAGGGTTGTAAGTTTGAGCCCCGTGTTGGGTATAGAGATTACTGAAAAATAAAATCTTAAAAAAGAGAGAGAGAGAAATATTTGAAACACCAAAAGCTCTACAACTTCAGTCCTAAGGCAAGATGGCCACCCTAGGAACACTGAACTCTGATGCAAAGTTCCATGGGCCTGACCCCACTCCCAAAAAAAGGTCCTCACTTCTTCTTCCTCCAACCAAAGAAATATGTTTTCTTTAAGCAAGAAGGTGTTTTTCTGAAGGGAAGAAGGAAAGAGAGGATGTTTCTTTTACACGCTAGTGGTGAGCTTACCCAAGGTGGAATATCGTACGTCAATAAACAAGTTCCTCTCTACTTCCAGACAGGCGCTGCCATGGGGACATCCAGGAAAGCTTAGCTCTGCCCTGGGATGGTGCTTGTGACTTGTGGTGAACTTCAGTTACACTAAGCATAGGTCGCGGCTCTATCCAGTTCTCCTTAGTTCTCTCATCCCCTGACCCCTACTCCAAACCCCAGGGTGAGGTGAGCCACTAAACTCTGGGGATAAGTCATAAACATAGCGTGGCAGTGGCCAGTGGTTTCCCCCCAGTACCTATTCTTTTCTTGTTTGGGTTGTTCAACCTTTCCTAGAGCTTCCTGAATGAATACTTTCTTTTCCTAACTGATTCAAACTGGGTTTCTGTCATCTGTCATCAGAAGAGTTTTGATTAAATACTCTGCTTCTTACTTGAGGCTGTCGTAATACAACACCACAGACTGGGTGGCTTACATGACAGAAATTTATTTTCTTACAGTTCTGGAGGCTTTCTGGAAGTTCGAGGTTGGGGTGCCACCATGTTCAGGTTCTGGTGAGAGCTCTCTTTCTGGCTTGCAGATGACCAGATTCTCACCGTGAACTCCATACAGAGGGAAAGACAGTGTGATCTCTCTCTCCCTCTGTCTCTCTTTCTCTCTCTCCCTCTTCTCATAAGGTCAAAGTCCTATTGGAATAGGGCACCACCCTTGTGACCTTATTTAATCTTAATTACCTCCTAAAAATCCTATCTGCAGATCCAGTCACATCAGAGTGAGGGCTTTAACATATGAATTTAGCGGGGAAACAATTCATTCCTTAATATCTGTCTCCACTTGGACTTGGAGAGCCAGGAGAAGGCCCTACTTCTCACCCGAGAGAACCAGATGACATCACACTTCTTTGGCACACAGACGATAGCTAGAAGATAGAACCCTCAGATTGGATTTCACAGCTTCCTGCCAAGAACAAGCAGCCAGAATTTTCTCAGGTAGTAAATGAACACTCTCGTAGGGTAGAAAGGTGCATGCATGGGAGTGTTCATCCCCGTGTGGTTTGCCCTAGTGGAAAATGAAAATATCCTAAATTTCCATCAATAAGGAACTGAACATTAGGGTGTATGCATACCTTAGATTCCAGGCAGCCAGTGAAAATCAAGTCAGAACTATTAAGTTTGTTACTTATCGATGAGGGATAGAAGCAGAAAAATGTTCACCTTGAGCCCAAAAGGCTGTCCTATAGCCTGCATAGTTCTGATAAGGATAAAACATGTGTGGGTTGCTACATTCTTAAAAGGTCTCGTGACTGCCTGTGCATGTCGCCGATAGTTAATATGAAGCTGAATGAAAAGCACCAGAGAAATCTTGCAAAAGTAGTTTTACAAGTAGAAATTCGAAGAAGACACGTATGATCGAATACTCCCTGCATGTCCCCTCCCCCGTGAGCACGAAGCATAGTACCACCAGCTTCATACAGCAAAAGTGCAGCTCTTTCTGTCCACGGGTCCCGGCCCCGTGCTATATATTAAAGTACCTTTTTGCACTGAAAACATCTCAAGAATTCTTTTCTGATGGTTCACTCCTGGTCCCCATCACATGTGATAATGGTATTTTGGTTATATAGGAAAAGTCCTTATATATTTAGAAATACATACTGAAGCATTTACAAGGGATACGGTACAAAAAGAATGTATCTGGTCTTTGTCCCCAGTTCCAGTCATAGTGCTTGAAAAGCTCTTGGAATTTCCTCAGTGATAAGAGTGTCTTTGTTATTATAATGAAGTGACTTACGGGGGCGGGGCCTCTAGATAGCTTTGGGATGTGGGTTGGTCACCAGGAAGACCAATTCAAGGTTCCTAACTTTGCACCCAACTGACCTCCTATGAGGGAAAAGGATATGACCACTGATTTAATCGATCATGCCTAGTAATGAAACCCTGATCAAAACTCTGGACATTGAGGGGTGCCTGGGTGGATGCCCCAAGCGTCTGACTCGATTTCAGATCAGATCATGATCTCAGTGTCCAGAGATCAAGCCCTGCCTCGGGCTCTGCCCTGGGTGTGGAGCCGGCTTTAGAGTCCCTCTCTCTTTCTCCCTCTGCCCCTTCCCCCTCCTCCCCTTCCCCCATAGCCCTCTCTTTAAAAAAACACAAAACAAACAAACGAACAAACAGAAAAACAAAACAAAACAAAACAAACTCTGGACATTGGATCTCAGGGGAGCTTCTGACACACCAATGTGCTGGGAGGGTACCACACCCTGATTCCCTGGAGAGGGGGCGTGGGAGCTCTGCCTTCCTCTCAGACCTCACCCCAGGTACAGCCTTTCTAATAGAACTGTAATCATCAGTGTAGCACTTTCTCCAGTTCTGTGAGTTGTTCTAGCAAGTTACTGAATCTGTGGGGATTATGGGAACCCCTAAATTTATAGCCAGTTGGTCAGGAGTGCAGGTGGCCTGGGGACCCCTGAAGTAAGGCTGACATCTAAAGTGAAGGCCGTCTTGTGGGAGACTAAGCCTGCGGAGTCTGATACTAATTCCAGGTAGTTAATGTCAGAATTGAATTCTGTACCCTCCCCCCCAAAAGAATTGAATTGCTGTTCACCCAGTTGGGGTAGGAACAGAAAAGATACGAAGTTCATGAAGCCTGTAATATAGTTTAACAGACATAAGCACCTCCCCCCCAAATAGATGAAGGAAATATGGCCAAGTGTTAGCAATTGTGGGGTGCCTGGGTGGCTTAATCAGTTAAAAGCGTTTACCTTCTGGTCAGTCGTGATCCCGCCAGGGTCCTGGGATCCACCCGCATCAAGCGCCCGGCCCAGTGGAAAACCTGCTTCTCCCTCTCCCTCTGCCCCTTCCCCCAACTTGTGTGTGCTCACTTGCTCTCAATCTATCTCAAATAAATAAATAAAATCTTTAAAAAAATGTTAACAATTTTTTTAAAGATTTTATTTATTTATTGGACAGAGATAAATACAGCCAGCGAGAGAGGGAACACAAGCAGGGGGAGTGGGAGAGGAAGAAGCAGGCTCACATCAGAGGATCCTGATGTGGGGCTCGATCCCATAACACCGGGATCACGCCCTGAGCCGAAGGCAGACGCTTAACCGCTGTGCCACCCAGGCGCCCCCAGAAAATGTTAACAATTTTTAAATGGGGATTAGTGAAAGTGTCACTATATCATTCTCTCTCTACTTTCTAATATGTTTGAAATTTTCCAAATTAAAAAAAAAAGATCAAAACGGGGGGAAAAATCATGTCATTTTATTTATTGACATGAAAAGATGTCAGAAAATCTTATTAGAAACAGAAGCAGGGACATCCGGGTGACTCAGTCGGTTAAGAGTCTACCTTCCGCTCATGATCCCAAGTCCTGGAATCGAGTCCTACTGAGCACAGAGCCCGCTTCTCTCTCTCACTCTGCTGCTCCTTCCTGCTTGTTCTCTCTCTTTCTCTTTCTCTCTGACAAATAAATAAATAAAATATTTTTTAAAAAGCTTAAAAAAAAAAACCCAGAAGCAGGTTTTGTTCAGTGTATGAAAGTAACCATTGATATAAAATTACATCTCTATTTATATTCAGGCAAGAAGAGGGGTCTTCGAGGATATTCACCAAAATGTTAACAATGGTTTTTTCTGGTCATGGGATTTTGAGTGGTTTATCACCACTTGATATATTCCATGTTTCTTTATTTTTTGGCTCCTCCTTCCATTAACATGGGGACTCTGTTTTGGTCACTGTCATACCCCCAGTGCTTTGAATGGTGCCTGGCAAACGGCATGCTCACAATAATTATTTGTCAAATGTGTTAATAATGTTTATATAAATTGAATTTTCTTTATAATGATTATTTACATTTTTAACAAACATATTTTATCAAAAACAACACAGCTGGGGCGCCTGGCTGGCTCAGTTGGTAGAACATGAAACTCTTAATCTCAGGGTCACGAGTTTAAGCCCCAAGTCAGGCATGGAGCCTACTTAAAAAAAAAATAAAATTAAAAAAATAAAAAAAAAAACAGAGGCAGCTGGGTGGCTCAGTCAGCTAAGTGTCCGACTTGTGATTTTGGCTCAGGTCATGATCTCAGGGTCCTGAGATTGAGCCTCACATGGGGCTCCACTCTCAGCTGGGAGTCTGCTTGAGATTCTCTCCAGCTCCCTCTGCCCCTCCCCACCCCCTCTAAAATAAATAAATAAATATTTTTAAAAAATAATAAAAAATTTAAAAATTAAAAAAATTAAAAAACAATGTAGCTGACACGATAAACTCAAAGAAGTCATAACCATCAGGGACCAGCGTGGATTAAATCTCTGTGGCTATTTGCCAAGAAAAAGCTGCCCAGCATGAGCCTCTCCTGGCCCTTCTCCTGACTACTCAACCCTTAGGGCACATGTTCTAGACCAAAAGCCTTCAGCTTCACAACCTGAGACGGCTGTAAACCCAGCACCGGACAAATCTCTTTTCCCCCAATTAAACTCACATTCAGGGCTTGCGTGCTGAGGACAGCATCTGCCTTTGTCTGGCTCTCTACCCAGAAGTGCCTTCAGTCCTGGCCAGCTTGACACCCGGTTTAACTTGCAAAGCAAATTTTAGCTGGTGGAAGAGGCTGGGAGGGGGCGTGGTGAATTGAAATCATGATTTTTTTTTTTTTTTGAGATCATGAATTTCTATGAAAAAATGAGAGCGCAAATTAACTGTTCACAGTCAAAAGGAGCCTCGTTTAAAGATATTCTGAGCAGGGCTCCTGGGTGGCACAGCGGTTAAGCGTCTGCCTTCGGCTCAGGGCGTGATCCCGGCGTTATGGGATTGAGCCCCACATCAGGCTCCTCCGCTATGAGCCTGCTTCTTCCTCTCCCACTCCCCCTGCTTGTGTTCCCTCTCTTGCTGGCTGTCTCTATCTCTGTCAAATAAATAGATAAAATCTTTTAAAAAATAAAGAAAGAAAGAAAGAAAGAAAGAAAGAAAGAAAGAAAGAAAGAAAGAAAGAAAGAAAGAAAGAAAGAAATTCTGAGGGACAGGTCTGGTTTACTGGGGTGGGAAAACACTGAGCAGATTTGAATTTTTCTCGACATTAACAAAGTGAGATTTGTTTTATTTCATTTATTGTTGTTGTTGTTGCTGTTATTACTATTGTGTGCCTGGTATCCTGCAGTTCAGAGACCAAAACAGGGAGATTTGTTTTAGCAAGGGAAATTCACTACTGCTCAGAGAACCCAGGGGCAATGGAGAAAAAATAGACACAGTTCAGGAAGGGTCCACCAAGCTCCCCTGCACCCTGCTCTTTCTATCTCTTGCAAAGTCTTCCTTCCTCTGTTAAGCTCTTCTCTTTGGAAGCCAGACATTGGGGTAAGGGGAGTAGTTTCCTCCCAACAAAATTAATTTTTATAAGACATTATATCCACTTTTATTGACACAGCCCAGATTTGCTTCAGGTTTTTAAGCGATGCATTGGGACTGGTGGGATGCAAACTGTTGCCCAGCCAGGCTGAAAGGAGAATGCGCTTCCCTCACAAATGCAGAAGGCCGCACTTGGCTTTAGGAAAAGAGAAAGAACTCTCGCTTGTATGGCGTGGTAGAAACAGGCCTGCCCTAAAATCAGACCCCTGGTGCCAATCCCAGCACCACTTTTTCTAGCCACATGACTCTAACCAAGTTAACTGTTGTCCTAAGTTGGACTCTCCTGCCAAAAGAGGTCATGATATTTACCCACCGTGCACAAGAAGGACCCAGTAAGATCGTGTGAAAGTGCCTTGGAAAGGCTTAGTGTAAACAACCGTTAAAGTCATTACACACCATTGTACAAATTCGTGAAGTCAAACAGTCACTTCTGGTCTTATCGCGAGACTTAGAAATCACAAGTTTTTACCCTAAACCAACAGACTTTGCAAATACGGGAGGAACCATGTATTTAATAAGCTGCCCAGGCAATAAGCAAGCCAGAGGCTTGGTTACCTCCCCAGCCCAGCACCTGTAACGGCTGTGACACCTGTCATGCGGCCTGCATCTCCCTGCTTCCAGCCGGTTCATGCTTCCCGAAGAGCTTCGGTATTTAGAACCACTTCTGACCCTCCCCTGCCCTGCCGCTCTGCTTAGTGGGCACGGAGCGCAGGCCTGCTCTGGTTCCAAGCGGCTGGATCTAGGCCGCAGGGCCTCTTTCCCTGAACAAACCTTAAGTCTTCATCATTGTCCTCCAGCCTTCTAGATCTCTCTACAGTCTCAGACATTCCAACTTCCCTCTTCCCCCAAGGCCTAAATAATTCACCTTCCAGGACTCAAACTTCCATGCCTGATCCCTCTCTAATTATCACAGTCCCATCAACCCAGTTGCCCACTAAAGTCACCTGGGGGAAACTTTAATTTCGACCTCCGGTACCTCCTTAAACCAGTTAAGTCAGAAACACTGGGGGTAGGTCTGGAGGTCCAATCGAGGCACCTTAAAGCTCCCAGGTGATTTGAATACGCAACTCGGTTAATAGTTATGCCTTCATTTTGCTACAGAAGTTTCTCAGCAGGGGAGCTCCTGGCATCTGAGGCAGGACAATTCTTTGTGTTGTTCTGACCCGAGTATTGTAGACTGTCACTACACACTGACGAGCATACTCGTCATGGTGACAGCCAAAAATGCACCAAACATCCCCAAATATCCCCATTTGCGAGTGTTACCTTCTTCTCTTTCTTTTTTGCACCCCCCCCTTCCAAAAGTGAAAGCCCTTCCCTTCCCGCCCCAAGCCTCAGTTCTCTGGTGACCTATTGTTGTCGTTGGCTCAGAACTGAGGGGTTTCCCGGGACATGAGACTTCCAGTGCTGAAACAAGGAAAGTCCCAGCTAAACCATGACGCTTAGTCACCCTAGATTTTCTTCTGTCTCCATCCATAAAGGATACCCATTGCTTTTTCTCCCCTTCCCAACCCCACTTCCCTCCATTCAAAGGTTGCTGACAGAAACGAGGCCACCTGAGTTTCTCTCCCAGAATCTGCAATTGGAACTAGATGATGGTCTTGATTTGGCTAGTGCTTAATAATAATAATAATAATGATAATAATAATAATAATAATGATAATACTTGGGAAATGTTGGTGGCCATTTTCTACCATGACAATTACTGTGGGCTGGCGGGAAGATGGGCAGTGCTCAGAGCCTGTCTGTAGCAACAGAGCAAACACACACCCAAGAAGAACAGAGTGGGGGTAGAATCTTGCTGGCTTCCCCCACAGTGCTCAAGTGATGTTCAAACTCGAGACTGCCCCAGCATCCATCACCAGAGAGTTCCTGAGAACACGGGCTGCTGGGCCTCACCGCCAGAGTTTTGATTCAGTAGGTCTGGGTGTGGCGCAAAGGTCTGCTTTCCTACGAGTTCCCAGGTGGTGTTGACGCTGCAAGTTAGGGGCTCCTAGAGGAGGTCACCTGCTCTGGGCCAGAGTCCCCTAGGAGTCCTTTGAGGGCCCAGCAGGCACGGCCCTGTCCTGGAGTTACAGGAGTCTGAACTTTCCAAAAATTTCTTTTTTTTTCCTAAATACTTTTATGGAGATATCATTCACATACCTACAACTCACCCCCTTGAAGGGTACAATTCAATGATTTTTAGTAGATTCGCAGGTATGTTCAACCATCACCAATTTTAGCACATTTCGTCACCTCAGAAGAAATCCCAGGCCCTTGAGACGCCCCTCCTCTTGCCACCTGCTTCTCTCCCCACCTCAGCTGTAAGTAACCACTAATCTACTTTTTTTATATAGTTGACCCTTGAATGGCGTGGCGGTTAGGCCCACTGACTCCCTGCGCGGTTGAAAATCTGCCCTTAACTTCGATTCCCCAAACACCGAACTACTGCTAACCTACTGTTGATTGGAAGCCTTACCAATAACATAAACAGTTGATTAACATATATTTTGTATGTTATGTGTATTATACATACTCTTTTTTTACAATAAAGAAAGCTAGAGAAAAAAACATTAATAAAAATGTAAGGAAAATACATTTGCAGTACTGTACCGCATTTATTGAAAAAAATCCACTTAGAAGTGGATCCACGCAGTGCAAACCTGTGTTGTTCGAGGGTCAACTGTACACAGATCTCCCTGCTGTGCACATTCCATGTGAATGGAATTACATCATATGTGGCCTTTTGTGACCGGCTTCTTCCACTTAGCATAATGTTTTCCAGATTCATCCACACTGTAGCATGATTGATTAGCTCTTCATTGCTTTTTTCCCCCTAAGATTTTATTTATTTATTTCAGAGAGAGTGAAAGCATGAGCAGGGTGAGAGGCAGAGGAAGAAGCAGACTCCCCACTGAGCAGGGAGCCTGACACGGGGCTCCATCCCAGGACCCTGGGATCATGACCTGAGCCGAAGGCAGACGCTTAACCGACTGAGCCACCCAGGCACCCCCAACTCCTCATTTCTATTCAGATCCTTGCCCATTTTTAATTGGATTACTGTCTTTTTATTATTGAGTTGTAACAGTTCTTCGAATACTCTGGATACAACTCCCTTAGCAAATATATGATTTGCAAATGTTTTCTCCGGTTCTATGAGTTGTCTTTTCACTTTCTTGATGGTGTCTGCTGAATGCTTGTGTCCCCTCAAAATTCATATAATGAAACCCTAATGCCCAATGTGATGGTAGTGGGACGTGGAACCCTTGCGGGATGCTTAAGTCATGAGACTGGAACTGTCCTGAGTAGGGTTTTGCTCTTATATAAAAGAGACCACAGAGCTGCCTAATCTTTTCGGCCACGGGAGGACACAATGAGAAGTCTGTGACCCAGAAGAGGGCCCTCACCTGATCATGCTGGCACCCTGATTTCAGACTTCCAGCCTCCAGAACTACGAGAAATAAAATTCTGTTGTCTGTAAGCTGCCCAGCTCGTAGTATTTTGTTACAGCAGCTCAAACAGACTGAGATGGTTTCTTCTGGAGAACAAACGATTTTAGTTCTGATGAAGTCCAATTTATCTATTTGTTGTTGTCGCTCATGTTTTTGGTGTCGAATCTAGGAATCCCTTGCCAAATCCAAGGTCATGGAGATTTACCCTTATATTTTCTTTTAAGTTTTATAATTTTATAATTTACATCCATTTTGAGTAAATTTTTACACATGAGGTGAGAACTTCATTCTTTTGCTTGTGGATAACTAGTTTTTCCAGCACCATTTGTTGAAAAGATTATTCGTTCCCCATTAAGTGGTCTTGCAACCTTCTTGAAAATCAGTTGCCCATAGACAGGATGGGTTTATTTCTGGACTCTCAAATCTGTCCTACGGGTCTACATCTCTATTCTTATGCCAATGCCACACTGTGTTGATTGCCATTGCTTTACTCTAAGTTTTGAAACCGAGAAGTGTGATCCTTCTGCTACTTCTTTTTTCAAGACTGTTTTGGTTATTCTGTGTGCCTCAGTATTCAATATACATTTTAGAATCAGCTTATTAATTTCTACAAAGAAGTCAGCTCGGACTTGAAATTACACTGAATCAGTAGATCACTTTGGGAGTATTCCCATCTTAAAAATTCATATGTATAATATCTTTTATGCCACAGTAGAATCATAGCCATTTTACTATTAAGATAATGATTATTTTTTTCAAGAAAAGCCTTTACTATATGATTCAATAATTTTATTTCTGTGTATATATCCAAAAGAACTGAAAGCAGGAACCTGAAAAGTTATCTGTACACCCATGTTTATAGCAGAATTATTCATAATAGCCAAGAGGGGAAAGCAATCCAAACGTCCGTCAGTGAAATGTGTCTATATGTACAATGGAATATTACTTTGCCTTAAAGAGGAATGAAATTCTGACATATGCTACAACATGGATGAACCTTCAACACATTAAGCTAAGTGAATTATCCAGTCGCAAAAGATAAATGCTGTAGGATCCACTTACATGTCTAGGGTACTCAAATTCGTAAAGACAGAAAGTAGAATGCTGGTTGCCTGGAGCTGGGCAGAATGGGAAGTTGTTGTTTAATGGACACAGAGTTTCAGCCCCGCGAGACGAAAAGGTTCTGGAGACTGCTTGCACCATAGTGTGAATATACTTAATAGCACCGTTCAGTACACTTAAAAATGGTTAAGATGGTAAATTTTATGTAATGTTTTTTTTTTTTTACCACAACGAAAAGATAATTTAGAAATTTAAATAGAATTGAAAGAAAGCCGTATGATTTGATTAAAGGAAGCAATTAGTGTGTAGACTCAGCCGGCGCTAAAGACACTTCTTGGGTTTAATTTATGGAAATGTTTATATAGTCAGCTTTTAATTAACCTGGGGGGACTTCTCTGCCCAAGAATCATCCCAGTCCCCAGGCCAACAACAAACAGAAACTGAGCCAGAAGAATAAACCGTATGATCTCTGTGAGTTTCTATTATGCCAGGTGGGCCTTTTTGGGTCACCTCCTATTGTGGCCCGGGATTTCAGATGCATTCTAACATGTCACTCAGCATACATCAAGGATTAGGCTTTATTAGGGTAAGGGGAATTTTTTTTTTCAAGATTTTATTTATTTAACAGAGAGTACAAGCAGGGGGAGCAGCAGAGGGAGAGGGAGAAGTAGGCTCCCTGCTGAGCAGGGAGCCCGATGTGGGGCTTGATCCCAGAACCCTGAGATCATGACCTGAGCTGAAGGCAGATGCTTAACCGACTGAGCCTCTCAGGCGCCCCTAGGTAAGGGGGAGTCTTACAAGGCTGGGTCAACAAGCAAAGGAAAGCAGGGGTCTCCCATCCTTCTATTACCCCACAGAGAGGTGCGCTGGGGCCAGGGTGCTCTCCGCTGGATCCATAGAATAAGTCTACGTTCTGTGAAGAGACATTGCCTCTCTGTCCTACCTTGTCCTCACAGGGCTGATGAATCAGGAAGGGGTGAGTTGACAAATGTCTGAGCAAACAAATGGCTTTTGGAGCATTTGGCATACCATTCCGTTCCCCAGGTTCACATAACAAACGTTGAAAGGCTCAGCGCAAAAATCTTGCCCCTGCACTACCTTTGTATCTCCCCTTAACAACAGGTGCACCATGCCCTCAATGTCTAGATACACCAGGGATGGAAGAACAAGACAAAGGAAGATCAATCAGAATTTTTAACACAAGGAGGGCCAGCAGCAACAGATCCCCCCACATAGAGGGAACCACAATGAAGCTATTTCCCAAACAGCCCCAAAGTTCTTTCTCTCCCCAAAACAGCTGTCCACCCAATTTTTGGCAAATCTCCACCCTTGTCCCAAATATACGTAAGTGCAAACACTCCCTCAGGCTTACTACGTGCCAGGAACTGATCCAAACATCTTACATATATTAACTTCTTTAGTCATCACACCAACCCTATGAAGTAAGCACTATTTTTATGCCCATTTTGTTTATTAAATTTTGAGTACCGTTGATGCACAATGTTACATTAGTTTCAGGTGTACAACATAGCGATTTGACAGGTTTATGCACTATACTAGGCTCCCCACAAATGTAGCTACCATCTGTCACCACTCAACGCTATTACACTTTTACAGACTATATTCCTTATGCTGCGCCATTTTGCCCGTTTTATATGTGAGGAAAGTAAGGCACATACAGGTACATGGACTTGCTTATTGCCTCAGAGTCTGTGCTTTTAATCACCAAACTAAACCAGAATTAAGACATTGGGCTGGGTTCTGCCGGAGTCCTAAGCATGCATCATCCCGGGACCTGGGCAGCCTTAGGGACGGCAGCGCCAATGAATGTGGCGGGAAATGGGGCATATCCTAGAATAGAGCGGTGTGGGATGGGAGAACTTGGAGAACATCGGTGAGTGTAAAAGAGCAAAATAAATTTTAGGAAGTACACTTGGGAGGGAGCTTTCAGGTGAAAAAATACTGACATGACAAAGGTGAAACAGCAGAGTATTGTAAAGTTCTTTGGATTCTTTTGAAATAGCTTTCTTTTTTTTTTTTAAAGATTTTATTTATTTATTTATTTGACAGAGAGAGAGACAGCCAGCGAGAGAGGGAACACAAGCAGGGGGAGTGGGAGAGGAAGAAGCAGGCTCCCAGTGGAGGAACCCGATGTGGGGCTTGATCCCAGAATGCTGGGATCACGCCCTGAGCTGAAGACAGACGCTTAACGACTGCGCTACCCAGGCGCCCCAGAACTTGACCATTTTCGACGTATGCATACATCTGTGAAAACACCGCATAGTCAAGATAATGAAAATAAACATCATCACCAACAGTTTCCTTGTGCCCTTTTCTAAACCCTTCTCTCTGCACCTCCCTCCAGACTCTCCTCTGATAGCCCAGGATCTGCTTTCTGTAACTTTAGATGATTTTACATTTTCTAGAATTTTATATAAATAGATTGTACCATATTTACTCTTTTTTTGGGGGGGTCTGGTTTCTCTCACTTTGTATAATTATTTGAGATTCATCAGGTTGTTGTGTATCAATGGTTTATTCCTCTGATAGGGGACTTATATCTGCAATAGGTAAAGAACTCTTATAACTCACTCATAAAAGACAAATACGCCAATTAAAAATGAGCAAAGGATCTGAACAGACATTTCTCCAAAGAAGATATAGAAATGCACATGGAAAGATACTCGATAACATTAGTCATCAGGGAAATGCAAATCAAAACCATAATGAGATGCTATTTTACACCCATTAGGATGGTTATAATGAAAAGGTCGGGGGCGCCTGGGTGGCTCAGTTCATTAAGCGTCAGACTCTTGATCTCAGCTCAGGTCTCAGGCTCACAGTAGTGAGTTCAAACCCGGAGTTGGGCTCCACGCTGGGTATGGAGCCTACTTTAAAAAAGAAAAAGAAAAAGTCAAATAATAACAAGTGTTGGAGAGTATATGGAGAAATTATAACCCACAAACAACTACCGGTAGGAATGTAAAATGGTGCAACTACTTTGGAAAACACTCTTTCGATTCCTCAAAAAGTCATGCCATTTGACCCAACAATTCCATTGCTAGGTATATACCCAAGAGAAATGAAAACAAATGGGCTCACAACTTATATGTGAATGTTTACAGCAGCAGTATTCACAATAGCCAATATGTGGAAACAACCCAAATGCCTTCCATCTGACGAATGGATAAATAAAATGTAGCATAATCCATATGGCAAGGAATGAAGTACTGATACATGGTACGGCGTGGGTGAATCTTGACAACGTTATGCTAAGTGAGAGAAGCCAGACACACTCACACAAAAAAACACATATCGTGTGATTTCATGTCAATATGAAATGTTCAGAATTGGCAGGTATATAGAGACAGGAAGTAGGTTAGTGGTTGCCTAAGGCTGGGGGTGAGAGCTGGGGGAAATTGAAGGCAATTGCTAAAGAGAACAGGGTTTCTTTGTGGAGTGATGAAAATGTTCTCAAATTGACTGTGGTAATGGTTGTGCAACACAGAACGTATCAAAAACCATGGACTTGTACATTTTACGTGGGTGAAATTTATCGCATGTGAATTATATCTCACTAAGGCTGTTACAAAAATTAATTTATTTCTTTGTATTGATGTGTAGAACTCCATTGTGTGAATATACTTCGGTTTGTCTGTCCATTTAGCTGTTGATGGACATTTGATTTGTTTCCCATTCTTGGCTATTAACAATAAAGTTGCCATGAACATTCCTATGCAAGTCTTTGTATGGAATATGCTTTTTTTTCCCTAGGTAAATGCACAGACATGGAATGGTTGGATCATATGGTAGGTGTATGTGACTTTTTAAGAAACTACCAAACAGTTTTCTGCAGTGGTCGTACTCTTACTTTCCCACCAACAGTTTATGAGTTCTGGTTCTTCTGTATCCTTGTCAACTCTTGGTATGATTGGTCTTTTTATTTTATTTTTTTAAAAGATTTTATGTATATATTTCAGAGAGAGAGAGTGAGAGTGAGTGGGAAGGGGCAGAAGGAGAGAGAATCCCAAGCAGGCTCCATGCCCAGGGCGGAGCCCCATGCAGGGGCTCGATCTCACGACCCTGAGATCACCACCAGAGCCAAAATCAAGTCAGACACTCAATGGACTGAGCCTCCCGTGTACTCCATATGATCTGTCTTTTTCCATCCTCCCCTGCCATATGATCTGTCTTAGTAGTCAGACATCCTACTACGTATGTAGCAATATCTCATTGTGATTTTAATTTGCATTTCCTTAATGACTAAGGATGTTTTAGTGTCTTCTCGTGTGCTTGTCATTCATATATTTTCTTCTTTTTTTTTTAAAGATTTTTTTTTTTAATTTTCAAGTAATCTCTACACCCAGCATGGGACTCAAACTCACAACCCAGAGATCAAGAGTCACATGCTCTCCCAACTGAGCCAGCCAGGCACCCCTCATCCATATATTTTCTTTGGTGAAATATCTGTTCATCTCTTTTCTCCACTTACAAAAAATTGAGTTGTCTGTTTCATTATGGAGTTTTCAAAGTTTTTTATATACTCTGTGCACAAGTTTTCTATCAGATATACATTTTGCAAATATTTTTTCCCAGTCTGTGATTTGTCTTTTCATTCTTCTCACAGTGTCCTTATAAGAACGGAAGGGTTTTTTGGTGGGTTTTTTTTTTTTTCAGTTTATTTTTAGAACAGAAGTTTTAATTTTGATAAAGTCCAATTTACCAATCTTTTATAGATTGTGGCATATCTACAAAATCTTTGTTTAATCAGAGGTCACAAAGATTTTCTCCTATGTTTTCTTCTAGTAGTTTTATAGTTTTAGATTTTATATTTAGGTCTGTGATCTATTTTGACTTACTTTTTGTGTATGGTTTGAAGTATGGATTGAAGTTCATTTTTTTTTAAAGATTTTATTTATTTATTTGACAGAGAGAGAGAGAGCCAGCGAGAGAGGGAACACAAGCAGGGGGAGTGGGAGAGGAAGAAGCAGGCTCCCAGTGGAGCAGAGGAGCCCGACGTGGGGCTCGATCCCAGCACTCTGGGATCACGCCCTGAGCTGAAGGCAGAAGCTTAATGACTGAGCCACCCAGGAGCCCCTGAAGTTCATTTTTTACATATGAATATCCAATCATTCATTGAAACAACTATCCTTTCCCTATTGAGTTGCCTTTAAATCTTTTTCAAAAATCAATTTTTCTCATTATATACGTAAATTTTTTTCTCTATTCACTTCCGTGATCTATCTTGAGGTCAATTGCACACGCTCTTAATTACTATCGTTTTATAAGAAGTCTTGTTAGGTTAACTCTCCAGTAACGTTAGCTCTCCAACTTTGTTATTCTCTTTCAAAGTTGTTTTGGCTATTCTAGATCTTTTTCATTTTCAAATGAATTTTAGTTGTCAATTTCTACATTTTTTTTTCATGTGGCGAAGAGACAGAAATATAGCTTGTTAATGAAAAACACAGGGGTCTGAGGTCAGTCGGCTTAGGCTCAGGACCCAGCTTTATCTCTTCATAGCTGTCTGACTTTGGGCAAGTTACCTAACTTCTCTGCAACTCGGTTTCTCATTCATACAGCTGAGATGATAACATTAACAGTCTCATGGGGCTGTAATGGGGCTTAAGTGAAACAACACATATAATGCTGAGGGACTGGAAAAGCAGACAACGGGAGACCGTATATGACAATAGAACTCTGACCCACAGCCTCTGCAGAGGCTAGCCTAAGAAGCCAAGTCACAACCTCTGTGGCAACTGGCCCAGAACAGTCAGGACTTGACCAAGTCAGTATCAACTTCCCGAATTTTTGCCCTGGCTTCCAGCTCAAACCAAGCAGAGAAAGGCAAATATGATCCCCAAACCAATCACATAAGGTGCCCCATTTCTAGTCAACCCACCTCCAGCTTCCCCATGCCAAGCACCTCCCACCAGGGCACATCCGAACCCTCCCCTTGTCACTATAAAGCTTTTCCACTCCCCTGCCTGCCTTGGACTCTACCAAATGCAAATGACGGTGGCTGACTCCGGCTGTGGCAAAGCCTTGAATAAATGGCTTCCGTTTCTTCTCGTTTGGGTGATCTTCATTTATTTCCACAGCGCTTAACACTGTGTTTTGGGTTTCATGGGTGCCCAATAAATTTTATACAGAGTGGCAGAATTGTTTTGTCAAATGAAATTTGAGACAGAATCCCAATATATAAAACAGACAAAAGTGGCTTTCAATAATTTATCTAAGTCAGCCAGTACTAACAATGGGATTTTCATGGTGATCTCAGTAATATTAACAGGGGATAATGAGTGACAGTTGTAGACACAGTATTTTAAAAAATCCTGGTTCACGGGAGCCTGGGTGGCTCAGCCCCGTTAAGCGTCTGACTGGCTCACGTCGTGATCCCAGCGTCCAGGGTTCGAGCTCAGCAGGGAATTTGCTTCTCCCTCTGCCTCCCACCCTCCCCGTCGCTCATGTGCACACGCTCTCTCTCTCTCAAATAAAATCTTAAAAAAAAAAAATCCTAATACACACCATGAAAGTGGCAAATGGTAACAGCTTTTTTTTTTTTTTTCTTTTAAGCAGATCACCTTCCCATCAAGTATTTGCAGAACCCCCAATACACCTCTTCAAAACTCTGGGGCTCTCAAGACTATAGAGTAAAAACTGCAGGTGTGAAGTCCAGGCTCAGGGTCTTGATTTAAGTGGTAGGGACGCTTTCAACCATCTGGGTAACATAGGGCAAGTCGCTTGACCTTTGTCTGAGTTTGGTTTCTTCCCCTGCAATTTGAGGAGGCTGAACTAAACCAGAACTCAAAAGTTAGTGCGCATCACCACCAGTGTGTAGTGAAAGGGGACTACGGTATGTGTGCCTTTTTTAAAAATGCCAAGTTTCTGGTCCACCTAGTGGCTGTAGCTCAGTAAATCTGGTGTGGCGCCCTGGAATCTACATTTTAAAGAAGCACCCACGTGATTTGGATGCTGGCAATCCATGCGCGCAGCTGGAGAGACCCGGGGAGTAATCGGTCTTTTAGGTGCCCCCTGCGCTCGGGAGGAGTTGGTGAAGTCTCAGGGACGGAACAAGGGGAGAGGAAGTGGAGGGGAAAACCGCTCAACAGTCAGAGAAAATGTTGATGGGGAGTGTTTTAAAAAAGCCCATTGTATCAATATTCCCTTTTTGAAAGCCCTCACGACTCTGGTCCGGAGTGAGTTGGATTCCTGGCGTTGGTCTTCGAGCCCTTGCGAAGACAATGCATATTTTATTCTTCGCTAGCGCACAGAACAAAGCGCTCCCGTTAACTTCCCAACCCTATGCCCCAGATTTGAATACACCAGAGATGAACTGCAACATGCAAAATGCCTCCCTGCTCTCCGGCTCCACGGTTTCCCCATGGGTCGCTTGGGGTGGGAGAAGACAAAGGGGTATTTGGACAGTCTGGGTTCTGGTTCTCAGAACCAGATTAAACTCTTGGCCACCCCTCAGCCCCGCGGAGCCGAATCCACTCAATCCCACAGTTGACCCCCAAACTCAGCGTGGCCATACCGCCCTCTTGCGGCAGAAAGCGGGACTCCGCCCGGCGGGGAGAACAAACAAAAGTTGGGTAAGAGAAGAAAAATACCACCAGAGACACACTCTCCATTGTCTCTTTCTACTTTACCTATCCTTTCTGCATCCCCAAACCAGTCCTCCCACTTATTCTTGCCCTCTATTAATAACTGATTTCTATGCCTTGCAGTTTACAGGGTGTTTTCACAAATATCCTCGCATGTGATCCATTCTCACTCCCTTTTCACATCTCCTCTCAGCCCCTTAGAGAACGAGAAGGAAAAACTGAAAAATAACAACTATGTAAATGCCTTTCTTGTATTTTGCATAAGTGTAGCCCTGACCACACCCTTATTCTTGGGTTGCAGGACCTTGGAGCTGTGTTCATGATCTTGACCCCTGGAAGAGCCCATTACGTTTGTTCTGCTTTGTGGTCACAAACAGAGCCTTAAACTTGCCAGGGCTTGATCACTAGGAAGAAAGAAGCAAATGATGGGACTAAAGCAGCACAGGCCTGGATAAACAATTACTTTTTTTGTTTAACTTTTTAAAAATTAATCATTTATAATAAGAATAGAGAAATGCACAAGCCATAAATGTACAGTTTGATTCATTTTAACAAATTGAGCGTACCGTGTAACCTGCGTCCAGACAGGAAGCAGAACATGACCAGCGCTCCCTAATGTCCTCCTCATGACCCCATCCAGTCCCGACTCCCCCCCAAGGTAACCACTATTCTGCTTTTAGCACCAAAGATTAATTTTGTCTGCTTTGGATTTCATATAATTGGAATCAAACAGTAAGCACTCACGGATATGACCTTTGCTGAGCGTTGTGAAATTAATCCGTGTGGTTGCACATGGCCCATCCTCGTTACCATGGTATACCATTGTAGAAATATACCACAATCTGTCCCTTTTATTGATGGTAGACATTTGGGGTATATCCAGTTTGGGGCTACTATAAGAATGCTTCTGTGAACATTCTTGTCCATAGCTTTTAGGAAATGTATATACACATTTGGATTGGCTTTATAACTGGTAGTGGAATTGCCAGTCATAGGATTGCTTTAATTGATACTGCCAAACAGATGTCAGTAGTGTTGCACTAATTTACACTCCCATCACCAATGTGTGAGTTTCCATTGCTTTGTATTCTTGACAGTGTCGGGATATTGTTTTTCATCTTAGTCATCCTGGTGGGTGGGTAATGGTATTATTACCTTGTAGTTTTCATTTCCATTTCCATGATGACTAATGAAGTTGAGCACCTTTTCAAGAGCTTGTCAGCCATTTGGTTTGGATATCTTCTTTTGTCAAGTACCCAGTGAAAGCTTTAAGGCAAACAACTTAAAAGCCTACATTACCCCACCAGGAATGATAAGAGCATTGTTAAGTATTCAATTTAATCCCAAATAAGCATGTCCTATTCATGGCAACATTGAGAAATATTCCTTATGCTTGTATTTACATGATGTCATTTGGTTAATACAAGTTCTCTGAGAAGTAGAAGGAGAGCGTTATGCTTGTTTTACAGAGGGGGAAACCACCTCTGGGAAATTGTAACATGCTTCAGATCAGCGGAAAAACCAAGCTCTTCCAGCAAAATTTTGCTGTTTCCTGGTTAAGCGTTCATTCCACTACAGTGGTTCTCAAACCCATTTAATCTCCCCATCTTTTATAACAAATATTTTATATCACCCACTGTGGTGGGTGAAATTAAATCTACAGCTATTTTACAAAGAAATTAAATGAAATTAAATCTATAGATACTTTCAAAAGATAATATGCCTACAGTATAAAGGAGAAATAAAAGAACTGTCATTTGAGCGCCTGGGTGGCTCAGTCGGTTAAGTGACTGCCTTAGGCTCAGGTCATGATCCTGGAGTTCCAGGATTGAGTCCCACATCGGGCTCTCTGCTCAGCAGGGAGTCTGCTTCTTCCTCTGACCCTCCCTCCTCTCGTGCTTTTTCTCTCTCACTCTCTCTCTCAAATAAATAAAATCTTAAAGAAAAAAGAACTTGTGATTTATAACAAATAATTACTATAATTACAAATATAATAATAATAAGTGCCCAGGACAACTAAACTAGAATATATAATGAAATAATTGATGCTTACCCCTAAGAGCAAACTCACTTTAAATTCAAACAGCCACAAATAAGACAAATACAAGTGGTCATCCTGACAACCCTGACCCCACACATCGCTGTTCCTGACATGCTTTTCCAAATTGACAAATAACTTTAGGTAAAATTCTGAACAAGATAAAGTACAATCATCCTTAACTTATATAGTAGTTTATTCCTGAGAAAGTCACTGTATTTCTAAACCGTGTAAAAAATATTTTGTGTTTATTTACAAAAGGAGTTAGGTTTTACACCAGATAATGAATATCTGAGGATACATTTAAATATTGGACCGCATGCAGGCCAATTCTTCATTTGGGGGATTACCACGCTTGTTACGGGACAACTTAGCAGTCTTGGTTCATGTCCTCCACATGGCAATAATGTCCCTCAATCATCGTGACGACCTAAGACTCCTTGGAGCAGTACTGCCCCTACCGAGAACACAACACTACATGCCCTGTGTAGCAAAGCCCCTGCCTGAAATACGGAATGCGACCAAGAAGCTGGGCTGTGGACCAGGAAAGACCTGGCTTCAGCACTCAGCCAAACTTACTCTGTTGAGACCTTGAGCAAGTCACCTAATATCTCTGAGTTTAGTGTCTCCAGGTAGGAGGTTGGCTTCTGTATCCTGGAGCAGCAGCAGCCCTGCCGTGATGTTTCTCGCACCTGTTGCATGGAGAGAGCCTCTGTCCCTTACACTCCCAGCCGATCTCCACCCTGCCCCGCCCTATGTTGGCAGCGCTTTGCAAGGTTGACCAGTTACTCCTGCATAGGGCGCTTTTTTTTTTTTTTTAAAGATTTTATTTATTTATTTGACAGAGATAAAGACAGCCAGCGAGAGAGGGAACACAAGCAGGGGGAGTGGGAGAGGAAGAAGCAGGCTCATAGCGGAGGAGCCTGATGTGGGGCTCGATCCCACAACGCCAGGATCACGCCCTGAGCCGAAGGCAGACGCTTAATCGCTGTGCCACCCAGGCGCCCCTTGCATAGGGCTTTTGATCGCCCCAGTCCCTGTTGATAAATATGTTCAGCAGTAGATCATATGGAAGATATTAGCATGAATTCTCAGAAAAGAAGTATCAAAATACATATCTATCGCCTTAGTAGAAAATATTCCTTAAGGCCTTAGCTATTGAAAAAATACACTATTTGACATGTTCCCAAGTCTGAATGAATTACCACATCATAGCCCAAAACTTGGTAGATATAACACCTTCCTATTGGAATCCCAACTGCAGGCCTTGCTAACACATGCCTTTTTTTAAATTGGTGATAATTGACTGCCTGAAAAAAATAGAAATCAAATTAGTGTGTAAGATCACAGTGGATTCAGAAGTAGAGCCTAGTTTCAAAGGCGCAGGAGCGCAGAAAGTGAACATCACGTGATCATATATAAAGTATACTCTAGTCTTTTTAATCGCACGAACTTATACAGATACAAAATTAACATGTGTTGGAGATTTTATTCAACTTGTTAATTAGTGAAGGAACCAGTAAAATGTTAAAAGCATTTCAAATGAGAATTTGACACACCGGACAATGTATTTTTATAGTTCTTTGAACAGAAACTGTATTACTATGGACAAGAAACATCTGTATGGCTATCAATTTTCCGCAATTTAACTTCTATCGGTACAGGTGGTAAAACAACCTGGTATCAGTTTCCTATTGCTCCTGTAACAAATTAGCACAAAGGTAGTAACTTCAAATAACACACACTTACCACCTTACAGTCAGGTGGAGTATCTTACGGTTGTAGGTCAGAAGTCTAACATGGGTTTCACTTGGCTAAACTCAAGATGTCCTCACCCCTGTGTTCCTTCTGGACGCTCTAGGGGAGATTCATGTCTTTTAGAGGCCAGCCCCATTCCTTGGCACCTGGTCACCTCCTTCCATCTTCAAAGTCAATACTAATTAATGGTCAGTTGAGACTTTTTCACTCTGCAACACCCCGGATTCTTGATTCCATTGTCACATCTCTGGCTCTCACCTCCTACCTCCCTCTTTCACTTATATGGATCCTTATGATTATATTGGGCTCACCTGGATAATCCAGGATAATCTCCCATCTCGAGATCTACCAGTGGTGCAAACTCCTATAGAAACAGATAATCCCTTAAAACTCTGAGAGGCTACACCCTGCAGTCCCCTGAAAGGACACCAATAATCTCTTTTACTCTTTTTCCCAGTCTCAGACAATTTTTCCTGATGATGCCAAGGCTTATAACAAGGGTGACTATGCAAATCACAGGGTCAGGCAGCCCTGGGATCACAGTCCCTGAGCAGAGAAGCAGCTACTCCTTTAATTGGGCCATGGTCACTGTCCCTGCCCAGCTGACTTGGCTCATTTCCCTCGGCCTGTGCTAGCATTTGAGTTTTCCAAACCTGGTTACTGATTGATCAAATTCCCTTTCCTCCACCCTGGAGGGATGCGAACAGAGCAGAAACATTTAGTCCACAAACTGGGCAAAAGGAGACAACGAGGGGAAATAGGCATATGGTGGGGCACAGACAAAGCCAAGGCTTATGATTTTATGTCCACCTGGCATTGTCCCAGTGTTGGGGCAGGGAGTGGGGACAAAAGAGAGTGGAGGAGGTGTCTCTCCACACTGTCCTCTTCCTCCCCACCGTTTGGCTTTCATGGCATAAGGGGGAGCCAAGACTTGCCCTGTCACAAGTCCAAGTTGTCTTCAGGCTATTAACTAGATGGCCACAGTGCCACGGGAAGTAGCTGGCCAGTCTGCATCAATACAACAATTTTCAGACTGCTCCTGCTCAAAGTCTTGTTTACACTGAATTTTCACATGGCTTAGTTTCTCATCTCATCTCTCCTAAGGAAATCCTCTTAAATAAATGGCAATTAACCAAGACAGAATGAGGAGCTGCCTGACAGAGGCCAGAAGGTCCCTCGGCCAAAGCCAAAGTAACTCGTTCCTTCCCCCCGGTGAACACTGACTTAGCCTCCGCTGAATGCAAGGCTCCAGGTTAGGCTCTGATGAAGATATAAGCAAGTCCTGCCTTCAAAGAGTTCCAATCTAGGGGTAGAGAGGTAAGGGCGAAGTCATGCGTCCAAAAGCAAAGAAGGGGGAGAAAGAGTTCTGGACAAATGGGATAGCAGTAGAGAAAATGCACAGATGTGGACACAGAGGATGTGTTCTTGGCTGAGAACTTCAGAGAGAAAGAAGTTCAATGCATTAGCTCAAGCTCAGGACAAACGGCACAATGTCATGCAGATGAGACTGGAGGAGGGGAGGAGGACCGGATTAATATGTGTGTGTCTTCAATCTTCACCGAGTCCTTTGTTCACTAGGTATTTACTTAGCACTCTAATGCATCCAATACTGAGTCAAGCACTGCTAACACAAACAAAAATGAATAAGAAATGGCACTACCTTCAATAAACCACAGTCTAGGGATGTGCAAACAAGTGCTTTCAGTAGTGTGAAACTGAGCGCAGAAAGAGATATGCTTAAGAGACCCAGAGTCTGCTCACAGGAGCAGGGGAGAGGAAGGAGGGCCACTCGGAAGGTTTTGCAAAGGAGCCCTATAATTAGAAATCCTGCCTGGGTAGCAAGTAGAAGACAAGAGAAATTATAGAATGACCACTCATAGTCTACAAGGACGGTCTATGATTATAGACGCTCCGAAGGCGCAAAGCTCATCACGTCCAGTCTGATTGGGCCCTTGATGGCTTTGGTTCCCATTGCATCAAGACAATGTGAGGCTAAATTTAAACCCTGTACAAATTCATTTCTCTTCTGCTCCATTCACTCGCCTCCTGCATTACATGCCTCGGACTGGTTTCTCTCTGCCCTGCGGCTCTGCCATGTAGCCCATGATTTGGTTTCTCCCAGCTTTTGACCTTGGACCCACTGCCTGGCTGCAGTTCTTTAAATGCTGATTCTATGAAAGGCCTTCGGGTCATGTCAGCTGCCTCTACCAGTTACTCAGTAACTAACTCGCACACTCGGAGATTCCCAGTCAGGCGAGAAGGAAGAGCTTACAGGCACTCTGCATTCGCTCTGCTTGGCTAACTTGGCATTGTAAAGAAAGTTTCTCCTTCCAGAGGTGAATTCCAGCCTTTACAGCCAGTGGAGCCAACAGTTCTGAGCCTCTAAGTGTCATTACCATCCTCCCTCAATGTTGGCCAAATGCAGTGTCCTCTCCCCGCCCTCCCAACTACGCCAAAGACCCTGCAGTTTCACGGCACCCTACTGTGGCTGCACAATTTTTTGACCCTCCAGGTCCCATGTTTTTTGCACAGGGAAAATCATAAAATGATTTCGGTGTTCCTGTCCTACTGGGAATCTCTGAAAGGGCTTGTGCCCCTCATGTAGCCAGAAAGACTCTGCCCAGAATCCACTCTGCTAGATTCCTCATGGGACCACTTAAAATAAAAAAGACCCTGGCAGGCATGGGCCAATGGCCACTTTGGCTAAGGCAGGGCTTAGTGAGCCTCTTTTTCATGGAATTCTGCTTCCTGGCTCTGGATTTGACCTGAGTGCAAATTTCCAGGAAGTATCGAACGTCATGATGCTATTAATCAGCTCGGCTGCTAAAGGAGGTGGCTTTACAGAAATGGTGGCCCTGAGGTTGTGACAAAGAAGTACGCTATCTGTCTCCACCTGCCCACGAGTCTGGCCAAGTCCAGAACCTGGCCGGGGCCTGTCCACAGCAGGGAGACCCATGGGGACCCCTTGAGCTGTGTGTGCGCAACCATAGAGGTTAAGTGTTGTTTAAGTGTAGATGGAGCTTGCTGTATGCTCCCCCTTAAATGACCTGTCAGGCCCAATCCTATTAATACCTTCCTCTTTTTCTTCATGCCTCACTATTTATCTGTAGGAATTTATCCATGGTTCCAGCCACAGAGGTTTCTAGGTAGTGAGCCACCTTAATGAACAGGGCCAGTCCAGTGGGCCCAGATCCAGTACATTCTGGTCTTGGTGAATGTCAATACCAGATGTGCTCTCCTGGGGATGAAAGGTACAAAAGGGTTTTTTTTCCACGTGAGACCCCATGACAGCTGGTCATGGAACTTACGAAGCCAGGGGCATTTTAATCACGCGCTGGTCATAATGGTGCTGGTACTTACCTGTTTCAAGATGCCAAGGTAGTGCCCTGAGACCTCAGGTGGCAGCCCCTCCTCGGCTACCTGCTGCTTTCCAAGCCTCATAGTTAGGTGCACGACCACCTCCACCACCACCACCCGCTCCGTCTCATTCCACTTCCTGAAACCCTCTTTCGTCTGACTCATCCCACCACTGGCCAAACCCATGAGGAGTAAACAACTCATGGGACGGTGACTGTCTGTGTCATCACCCTGTGCCTACTGGGCTCGTGTTTATATAAAACATCCAGCACAAGGGAGAGCAGAGAGCAGACTCTTTTTAAACAGTGTTTATTTCCATTATCATTATGCTATGTGACGATCCCTAAATATAGTTTCAAAATTCCAGGATCATCTTTCTTCTAATCGTCAGTTGAATATCCTCCTTCGGCGTCTTGCCCTGACTTCCAGTCCAACATGATTAAAACTGAACATACGCCCTGCAAATCACGGTTTTCCTTCCTACTTCTCTCTTTCTCTTACCATTCTCTCAGTCTTTGGGATTAAAAACGGAGAGTCCTCGCTCCGGATCCTCACTAACAACCATCTGTCATGTTTTATCAGTTACCTGATACTTCAGATTCTTTTCAAATGCTTCCCTAACCCAGCAGTTCTCAACCCTGGTTGTACATTAGAATTATTAGAGGAACAGTCTTAAAATACAGACGAGGGTCACGTCTGGGGCTACCTCCCCCATACAGTTGTGCAGATGGTTCAATGCACAAGGGGGAGTGGGGGGTCCGTCCAGTTCATGTGCTGCTTGTGAAGGCATTGGAGCTACCTCTGATGGCAGAAAGGGAAGCCTTTTGAACTCGCACAAAAGCACTGTATGGCCCAAGAAAGCCCTTTGAACTCACATAAAGGCGCTGTGCAGGCCAAGAAGGCCCTGGCCATCCCGCTGAAATTCTGATTCAGCCAACCTTGGGATCTATATTTAAAATAATTCCCATGAAATCGAAAAACTTTACCCCTAAATAGCTACATTCCTTTCTCTCTCTTTTTCACGTTATTATTGTTAGACGTATTACTTCTACGTGTGTTATAGACCAACGATACATTCTTATCATCATTACTTTTAAAGGAGCTTGAGAAGGAGAACAAGTATGTAATTACAGAGTTTGTTATATTCACCTTCTGATTTACCCTCCCTGTTTCTCTCTATTTCTTCCTATGGATTTGAATTACTATCTGGTGTCATGTCCTTACTTCAGCATAGCTCTGCTCCCACCTGTCTCCTTTGTGCTATTATTGTCAAATAGATTACTTTTTTTTTCATGTCATAGGCCCAACAATGTATTTTTATACATTTTATTTTATGTCATTGCTTTTTTAGAAAAAAGAAGGATAACTCCATACCATAAAATTCACCCTTTGATGACCCTCGATGACTAGGGCTTGTTGGTCATTTGTCTATCTTGTCTATTCAGAGCCTTTGCCCATTTTTAAATTGGGTCATTAGTCTTTTGACTGGTGAGTTGTAGGAGTTCTTTAAATATTTTATGTACAAGTCATCTATCAGATATGTGATTTGCAAATATTTTCTCTCATTGTGGTACACTGTCTTTTCACTTTCTTGATGGTGTTCTTTAAAGTACAAAAGGTTTACATTTTATCTATTCTTCATATAAATAAATTTACCTAGTTTGTTTTGTTTTGTTTTTAGAGAGAGAAGTGGGAAGGCCAGAGGGAGAGGGAGAGAGAGAGAGAGAAAATCTTAAGCAGGCTCAGAGCCTGATGCGGGGCTCAATCTCACAACCCCGAGATCAGGACCTGAGCCGAAATCAAGAGTCGCTGCTTAGCCAACTGAGCCACCCAGTCACTCCTAAATTTATCTAGTTTTAATAATTTTATCTATTTTTTTCTTGTTGCTTGTGCTTCTGGTGTCATATTTAAGAACTCACTGGCTAGTCCAAACTCATGAAAATTTACCCTTATGTGTTCTTATAAAAGTTTCATAATTTTAGCCCTTATATGTAGGTCTTTGATCCATTTTGAGTTAATTTTTGTATGTGGTGGGAGGTTGGGGTCCAGCTTTATTCTTTTGCATGTACATATATAATTGTCTCAGCACCATTTGTCGAAAAGACTATTTTTTCCCCATCGAATGGTCTTAGGACTTGTATTCATTTCCTAGCGCGGCCACAAGCGATTATCACTGAGTGGCTTGAAACAACAGACATTTTTTTTCTCACAGTTCAGGTGACCGTATATCAAACATCATGGTATCAGTAGGGTTGACTGCTCCAGAGGCTTTGAGGGGAAAACCGTCCTAGCTTCTAGTGGCTGCTGGCCATCCTCAGTGCTCTTTGGCTTATTGCTGCATCACTTCAATATCTGCCTCCACAGTCACATTACGCTCTTC
>NW_024425563.1:22795919-22823587 GCF_017311325.1 Ursus maritimus | reverse complement strand
ATCCGTGTCTCTATGTGTCCTTTCTTCTTATAAGGACACTAGTCTTTGGATTTAGGACCCATTCCTATCCAGTATGATAACATCTTAACTTAACTAATGATATCTTCAAAGGCCCTATTTCCAAATAAAACCACATTCTGAGGCTCTGGTGGACATGAATTTTTTGGAGGGGGACACTATTCAATCTAATACAGTCCACCCTCTGGTTGCCCGAGTTCACATCCATCCCATGTGCAAAATACATTCACTCCATTCCAAGACCTCCAAAAGCCTTAACCCACCCAGCAACCCATAAGTCCCAAATGTCATCTAAATATCAACTCAAAAACTCCCACTCATCACCTAAATTATCTAAACAAGGGGTGCCTGGGTGGCTCAGTTGGTTAAGCGTCTGCTTTCGGCTGGGGTAACGATCCCAGAATTCTAGGATCGAGCCCCGCATCGGGCTCCCTGCTCACTGGGGAGTCTGCTTCTCCCTCTCCCGATCCCCCTGCTTGTACTCTCTCTCTTTCTCTGTCACATAAATAAATAAAATCTTTAAAAAATAAAAATAAATTATCTAAACAAGTATGGGTGAGACTCTGAATATGGTCCACTCTGGGGTACAATTCCTCTCAGTTCACAAACCTGTAAAACCTAGAAAATAAGCCATCTGCTTCCAAAATCCAATGGTGCAACAGGCATAGGAGAGAATTTCCTTTCTGAAAGGGAGAGAAATGGAAAGGACAAAAAGGATATTGATCTAAAGCAAGTTTGCAACCCAGCACGGCAAATTCCATTAAGTTTCCAAACCTAATCCTCTGTGACTCGATGCTCTGCCCTCTGGGTTCCCCAGGATGAGCCGCCCTCTCTGGCCTCTGCCTCCATATCCCTGCCCTCAGATTCATTCTCCCCCATCATCTCATCTCTGTCCCTTTCAATCCAGGCTGGCAGTGTTTCTGCTGGTATAAAATGTTCAAAAACCTTGTCAGTCTTCTCTGATGTTGAGAAGATCCATGCCATTAGACCCCATTGTTCATCATGGAGTCTTCTTGGAAAACCCATCTCTATTCCTTGGCTTCATCTGAGATGGTTGATCAGCTCCGTAAGTCACATGACTAATCTCTTTAGCAAATGGTTGTCTAGGTACTGTTGGTGTTCCCTCTAGGGCATGTTCTCTCATCTTTTGCAATGTAGATGGACTAAATTGTCAAGCTCTGGTTCCTTTTTGTTTAATGGTTCCTTTTTCGATTTATCTTTTCCTTTTGCATTTTGCTAAAAGCAACAAGAAGAAACTAGGCCACATCTTGGATGTGTAGAGCAGTGCTTTTCATCAAATTTGGGAAGTTTTCACTCATTATTTCTTTGGCTATTTTTTTTCGGTCTCTCCTCTCCTGGTACTGCCATTATATATATGTTGGTGCACTTAATGATATCCTACATTTTTCTGCGGCCCTATTCATTTTTATTCACTCTTTTTTCTCTTTGTTCTTACAATTGCATAATCTCTATTGATCTATCTGCAAATTCACTGATTTTTACTTCTGACAGATCAAATCTGTTGAGTCCCTCTTGTGAATTTTTCATTTTGGTTATTGTTCTTCTCAACTCCAGAATTTCCATTGATTCTTATGATTTCTGTCTCTATTAATAGTCTCTATTTGACGAGACATTGTCATCATATCTTTCTTTAAATGTAAGCATGGTTTTCTCTAGCTTTTTTTAAAGATTTTTAAAATTTATTTATTCATTTTAGAGAGAGAGAGAGAGAGCACGAGCAGTGGGGAGGGTCAGAGGGAGAGGGAGAAGCAGACTCCCCGCTGAGCAGGGAGCCTGACCCGGGGCTCAATCCTAGGGCCCTGGGATCATGACCAGAGCCAAAGACAGATGCTTAATGGCCTGAGCCACCCAGGCGCCCCAGTTTTCTCTAGCTTTTTGAACATATTTATAATAAATGCTTTGAAGTTTTTTTGGCTAAGTGCATCACCTGAGCCCCTCATGGCAGTTTCCTTTACCTGCTTTCCCCCCTGTTGTTTTACATGTCTCATAATCTTTTATTGAGAAGTAGACACCTAGTAGCAACTAGAGATGGTGACTTCCCGTCCAGAATATTGTGCTATTGTTATTTGCTTTGTCATTTGTTTATTGGTTTCATGACTTGGCTGAACTAATTCTGCGTCTATTTCCCTTGTGGTGTGCAGCCTTTGGTGCCTCTGCTCAGATATTTACCCCTTGTTTTTATCTTTTAGCCTGGCTACCTACAGGTCACCCTGGGTGGCATAATGCACTTATCGGTCACAGGTTGTACTTAAGGTTCCTTAGTTTCATTTTTACATTTTATTGTTGGACATGTGTTTGGCTTGGAGGCTGTGGTCACAGTTCAGGTAGGTTGTTTTTGTTTTTGTTTTTGTTTTCCCCGTGTCTATTCAGGGCCTGGTAGCTTGAATGTTCCCTCTCTGATCACTCCTGAGAGGCTGCAGCCTTGGCCATGCCCACATGTTGGGCATGTCCCGACTGCCAGGAATGGGTGATTTTACTTGGAAGTCTTATCTCCTGGGAGTTGCTGGTCAGAGTAGCATATTGCTCAGTCATCGTTTGGTCAGAGATTGTGCTTAAGCCCCTTGTGCTGTGAGGGGCCTGTGCATAGCGTGAAGAGCATTTTCAAGTCTACCCCATGCCCTGCTCTGCTTGCCCATGAGTGAATGCAGCCAGGCACCTGTGCATAAACTTCTTGATCCCTAGAATTGAGTGTACTTTCAAGAAGTTCCTTCTTGCTTTCTCTTTCCCCAGTTCTCTATTAAAGTTTTAATTGCTCTGCCATTTTACTGTTATCATGGCCCTACCAGCCTCTTCTTAATTGCTTTACATCAAGATCTCTGTTGTTTTCCATAACACTTTTAGGCAGAGTTCTCCAGGCTCTGTTCCAATAAAATTGGCGTCTTAACCAGAGCTCTAAAGCTCTTTATCCTTATGGATTGCCTTGCCTTCTGGACAGAACCCCTGTGCCCCAGCATCAGAGCTGGGGGTGGGGCCCATTTTTCCTTAGGGCGACACCCTGCTTTGAGAGAGGGGAGAGAGGGGAATGGAAGCCACTGATCTTCTCTACTTTTTCTTCCCGGCACAGGACCCCCACTCTACAAACTGGCTTGAGGGAGGGGTGGAGTGATGGGGCCCCAGTATCCTCAGCTTGCCATGCCTGTAATAAAGTTTCTGCCTCAGAAGACTAGGGGCAGGAGAAACCCCAGTAGTCTGCCTCTCCCAGGATGAAACTATAGCCACAGACTGGGAGCTGGAAGGAATCTTGTTGCTGAGAATAGAGCTCTTGGGTAGAACTTCCATAATAAGGCGGTGGGCGGAGGGGGGTGCGGAGAAGGGCCAAGGGAATGATGGGTCATGGCTCAAATGCCTAAGATTTAATCATTTCTTCCTAAGATTTAGGTTTTCTTGTATACTATTTCTCCATTTGTGCTATGCCCTTGGAACAATTTTCAGGGATTTTAAATTACTGTGTTGTATTTTCTTTTATAGTTTTTACCAGTTAACTTGTTTTGCTGGAGAGAAGGTCCACTTAACTCCTTATTCTGCCATTTTGGAAGTCCCACCCTCTATGGACTGTATTTAGAACAGTGCCCATCATGTACTCAACAAACGATGATAACTGTGTTCTACCTTTATTTCTCCCCATTTATCCTAAATCCAAGATTTAGTGGTTTCTATCTCCTCAGTGAAGCCTTCCTCAGGTACTTAGCCCATGACAGCCAGCCCGTCTCTAGAACCAATAACGCATATTACGTGCTGCTTTGCCCTTTCACTTACCTTCTATGCATGGATGCTGCCTCCCTGGCTGGGCCATGAGATGATCTTCTTCTTTTCTATATTCCCAACACATCTGATGCTCAGCAAATATTTGTTAAATGATATGTAACACAGGGTACTGTATTAATAATAAAGGAATAGTTTGTACCTGACACTGTATAAATAATCCCATTGACGCATCCGCTCGAAAGGCTATTGTTTAAAATAAGTTTTATCATAATTAACACATGATACAATTCATCCATTAAAACGTCCAAATTGGGGTGCCTGGCTGACTCAGTCAGTGGAGCATGAGACTCTTGATCTTGGAGTCATGAGTTCGAGTTTTTACTTTAAAAAAAAAATAAGGAAAGTGTCCAAGTCCGTGGTTTTTAGTATAATCACAGAGTTTTGCAACCATCATCCCAATTTTAGAACATTTTCAGCATCCCCGTTAGCAGTCATTCCCTGTTGTTCCCCAAGCTCCCATCCCCGGGCAAATGTACTTTTTATCTCCATGGATTTGACTACTCTAGATATTTCATGCAAACGGAATCATACAATATGTGATCCTTTGTGATTGGCTTCTTTCACTTAACGTAAGGCACTCAATGAGGCCAAATTGCAGGACATTTCAGTATTTCATTCCTTTTTATTGCTGAATAGTCTTTCACTGTATGGATATACCACAGTTTGCTTATCTTGTTGCTTATCTAAAGTGGATGGACACTTGAGTTGTTTCTACTTTTTGGCTCTTCTGAATAATGCTGCTATGAACATGCACGTACAAGGGTTTGTGTGGACATGTTTTCCTTTCTCTTGGGCACATACCTAGGAGTGGAATTGCTGGGTCATATGGTAACTCTATGTTCACACTTTGGAGGAACTGCCCAACTGTTTTCCAGAGCAACTGCACCACTTTACATTCCCAACAGCAGCACGTGAAGGTTCCAACTTCTCTATATCTTCCCCAACACATTCTGTCTTTTTGATACCATCATCCCAGTGAATGTGAAGTGAGATCTCATGGTTCCGATGTGTATTTCCTTGATGGCTATTGATATGGAGTATCTTTTCATGTGCTTATTGGCCATTTGTATGTCTTCTTTGAAGAAATGTTTATTCAAATCCTTTGCCCCTATTTAAATTGAGTTATTTGTCTTCGTATTACTTAAGAGTACTTTATATATTGTAGATACAAGTCCCTCATCACATATATGATTTGCAGAAAATTTCTCTCCCATTCTTGGGTCATCTTTTCACTTTCTTGATGATATCTTTTTTGTTGTTGTTGTTAAGATTTATTTATTTATTTGAGGGGGAGAGAGAGAGAGAGAGAGCATGGGGAGGGACAGAGTAAGAGGGAGAGGGAGAGAGAGACTCTTCAGCTGACTTCCTGCTGAGCATAGAGCCTGAACCGGGGCTCAATCCCACGACCCTGAGATCATGACCTGAGCCGAATCAGTCAGAGGCTTAACCGACTGAGCCACCCAGGTGCCCCTTGATGATGTCTTTTGAAACACAAGACTTTTTTTTATTTTGAAGATCTCTAATTTATCCATGTTTTCTTTTTGCTCCTTGTTGCTATTGTTTATCCTTAGAAAGTATGGACATGAGGATTGTCCAGAGAAAGAAAAATACATATGATGGATGGGCTAATTTGTTGGTACGTGATAGCTATCCAATTCAAATACATTTTAGCAGAAGGGGAATTTATTGGTCATAAACTCTGGGGAAGGTTGAACCACTAACCAGAGGATGGCCAAGGTCATGGTTCAGCCTTAGAAAGAACTAGATGCAGAATCTCTAATAACACAGGATTCTCTCTCCAGCTCTCCCGTCACTTATTTTAGTTACATGGCCAGAAACACCATCCTTGGCAGCTCCCGAGTTTTACATTTCACAATTCTGATTCCAGGGAAGGGGGTGCTCACATGGTTGGTGTGTCCATAGTCCTAATAGGAGCACATCTACTGCTCGCCCCTAGCCCCTTACCTCACATGACAAGCCCCCTCCCCAGCCACACACCTTATATGAAAAGCTATTTTCTGGAAAGATTATAAGACTTAAGGATGATCACTGGGAATAAGAGTGGAGGGAGAGGCTGTTACTTTTTATTTTATCCCTTTTATCATATGGAATTACTTTAATTTTTTAAAATTTACAATAAAACAAGCCTTTAATGTTTAGAAGGAAAAAAATGTGTATAGGAGAAAAGATGGGGAAGAAATCTTCTAAATGCTAGCAGGAGACAGATGCATTAAGAAGATAATCACATGTGATTGTTTTCTTTTTTTTTCAATATTTTTCCAAATTTTTTTGGTAAGGTGATTATATAATTTTATACCAAAGATAATCTTTAAAAAAAAAAACCAAAAAACAACAGAGCCAGATAAAAGCTGAAGAAACCCTTAAGGCTGCTTCTGAAAAGCAAAAATTAAACAAATACATAATCACCTCTCAGATTAATCATTTTGGGTAAAACCTGTATTTCCATATCTCAGTTTTGCATAAAAGCAGAGCTGATGCAGAACCACTCTGCCCTTCCGGTGCAGTGGTTGTGACTTGGCTGCTCAGTGTGTGGGTCAAGGAACTGAGCAAAGAACCTTCTCTGTAGCCCATGAAGCTGGAAGAGAGTGGTAAGGTTTAGAAGCCTAGAGATGACGGTAAATCTCCTTTATTCTAAGAGAAGTGGAGAGAGGAGCAAAGTCTGCGTGGCTGCTCCAGTTTTGTTTGGACAAGGTCTGCCTAGATTCGCTCAGCTATGAGAATTTTCTCAGCCACAGACAGATGCCGGGATGACCTTGGAATGTGCTTCGCTGGTTAGCAGATTTCGGCCTCAGCCCTAGCTTTCCCGTTTCTCCTTCTTTCTTTTCAGTGATGCCTCCTTTTATATGGTCTCCGCAAGGAGGTGCCTGGGAGTTTCCGTCGGTTAAGTCTCTGACTCTTGATTTCGGCTCAGGTCATGGTCTCAGGGTCTGGGGTGGAGCCCCGCCGGGAACCCTGTGCTCAGCGGGGAGTCTGCTTGAGATTCTCTCCCTGCCCCTCTGCCCCTTCACACATGCGCGTACAAGCTCGCTCGCTCTCTTTCCTCCTAAAATAAATAATAAGTCTTTCTATGGTCTCCACAAGTCTCCGAGTCTTTCTGATGGGATCTAACACAGGTTTCTTGTGCTTCTCCACTCCCACGGGTTTGCCACAGCTGTTACTGTGTGGACAACACCAAATCAGCATTGGGGAGCAGAAAGGACAAGATGACCGAACAGAAGATGACTAAGGTGCCACATTTCTAAGCAGCAAGTTTAGGCGCGGACCTGGCAGAGCCAGGCAGCCTAAATGAGGAACTGGAAGGGGGCTGGTTCTTTCCCTTCTCTCTGGCTCCAAGACTCAGCCCCCAGGCTGTGGGAAAGGGAGAGGGACAGTGCCCGAGGTAGTACTGGTTTTCCAATGTTATTTCAGAATTCCGCGCTTAAGAGAGACTTTAACCTTGCTTATGCTATTTGTTCATCCACATTATTACTTGAATCTGGCCATGTTTTATACATCAGTGCAGACCTCCTTCCTCGTTTTCCTATACTTGCATGTCAACACCCGTACAGGCCAGCAAAAACCACAGCATCTGATCCCTTAAGGATAATCCAGAGCTGGGTCTAACCCTTCCAACCCTTCCCCTCAAAGAATTAAGCTGACTTCCAAGTTGGGGGAATTGGGTTGGTTCCTGCTCACAGGGACATTCTCACCCTTGCTGTGGGGAGTAGGGTGGGAAAGGTGAATGGCAGAAAGTACTGGCCTGGAACCCAAAATCAGAGTGGGCAAACCACTGGAATAGAAAGTTGCCCCTCCTTTTTCTTCTTCCTCTTCTTCTTCTTCTTTTTTAAAAATATTTTATTTATTTGACAAAGAGAGAGAGTGAGAGAGAGCACAAGTAGGCAGAGGGAGAGGGAGTAGCAGGCTCCCCACTGAGCAAGGAGCCCAATGGATGCGAGCCTCGATCCCAGGACCCTGGGATCATGACCTGAGCTAAAGGCAGACGCTTAACCAACTGAGCCACCCAGGTGCCCCGAAAGTTGCCCCTTCTTAATATAGATCTGGAAGCTCTTGAAACTCAGCTGTTTCTTTGTATTAATTCAAATGTGGTTTTACTTTATAAATTGTGGTTCCTTTCTCTGGTCCTGTTTTAAGCTCAGGTCCTGATGTCCTGAGACTAGAGTTTGGACTGCAGGAGCCTCCATAAGGGGCATGGGAATGGTGTGTGGAGGGGGCGCAGGGTGCAAATCTGAGTTCTCGGAGAGTGCCATGCCAGGATTCCACATCCCAGCATCAGGCGGTACAACCTAGACAGAGCCAGGCACATCTGAGGCTGGGCCAGGATTTCAGGAGGAAGAGAGAAGATCCCAGAATCAACAAAATAATATTATGAAATGCAGGGAGGTTGGCAAAGGCAATGTGGCAGATTTTGTTCTGGGGATGACAATTGCAGAGCTCATTATGCATAGGACGGCGCTATTGGCTCAGGGGAAGGCCTGATTGGCCAGGCTGCCCTGGTGAGCTCTATCCTCACCAGGACCCAGCCTCCTCTAGGTAATTAGAGGGGCCAAAAAAAGGCACTTCCTTAAGGACAAAAATATCTCCCATCATAGGTTTGATGCTGAAACAAGTTTGTTCCTTTAATGGGATTGTTTCTGCCAAACTGGACCCAGTGTTCCTGCTAAAATGCAAATATATATTTGGAGCAGTGGCAGGGGGGATGGGAGGGTAATAAGTCTTAGCAGCTATCAGCACTTTAGCAGGAATTTGTTTAGGGACAAAGAAAATTTCCTAAGAGGACAAGGTACATAACGGGATGATGAAGGCGATTGTTGTCGTCAGTGGTGGCAGTAGTTGGTTGTTTTGATTGGGGGTGGGGAGGTACAGGGGAGGGGACAGGTTGAAGGGGGGGCTCAGAGCCAAAGCTGTGCTGAGAAAGGCAGGAGGCGGTCTGAGGCATCATAGTCCTTCGTCTCAAAAGATACATAATTCAGGCACTAGTGAGACAAGCTAAGCCGCTGACATCTAGCTTCTCAAAGTAGTCATTGGAAATGGAAGGCAACGCCAGGAGACGTAGAGAGTGTAGTCACACAGAAGGGGCTCACGGAGGTGGGGGATCCATTTACCTCCCCACTGGGCAGAAAGCACTTGCAGAAGGAAAGAGTTGTACAGAGAAGGTTGAAATCAGCAAGGAAAATGTCTTGGGCCAGACTCTGTATTGCTAAGGAGGACCTCCGACCCCAGCTGCCAAGCCCTACACAGGCCACATCTCCAGGGAGATGCCAGGGGTCCACTCCCATTCCAAGAACCAATCTGATACCTACTTGTGCTTCCTCCCACAGGCCGCAGGGGTCCTGATCTATCAAGAGGCCAGCACTCTGTGAATGGTCAGGCACTCCCCCCTCATTTAACCAACTAACCGCTGCCAACTAACTACCACTTTGGAAGAGGGCCTTGGAGTCTCTGGGGAGTCAGTCGAGCTCAGCTTTATGTCCCACTGTGCTGTGGCCCCTGGGACCCCGGGCAGGGACTCTCTCCTGCACACCCCAAAATAGCAGCTGGGCTCATTAACACGTGCCAACTTGCTTGGAAATTAGACCCCTCAGGCTTTTAACTCCCCAAGCCATAAAACCTCAGAGCTTTAAAGGCCCTCAGAAAATATCAAGGCCAATCCCCCCAGGAAGCCTCAATGCCACCATTTTACAAAAGAAGAAACAGAAGCACAGAGAGATCAAGGAGCACGTCCAAGTCACACAGCTACTTAGAGGCAGATGGGGAACTAGAACCCCCTCAATGTTCCTTCCTCTCGAATCTTAGCCTCTGCCCCTTATTATTTCTGGCATGAGATAGAAGGTTAAGATTTATGGCCCTAGGAAATCTTCGCTCTTGGACTCATTCTGATTTTTTCCTCTCAAGACTCATTGAAAGCTATACAAAAAATTTCCCCACTGGATTTTAGTTTTAAAAAATACAACTCTGAAGGGAAAAATAGCGAATCTGGTATCCTAATGAGATAATGAATGCACAAGTACTTTCAAAGAGGTAAAGCACTTCAGTGCTTTTCAAATATAAGGTATTATTATGCTCTTGAAAGAAACGCATAGGCCTCACTGGTGAGGGGGTGGGGTGGGAGCCTGCTGGAGATGGTGAATCACAGACTGTGGGAAGGAGTTTTCTCTAGAAAGCTGACTCATTTCTTGGTTGTCCTGAGCTGAGGGAGCCAAACTTCTCAGGGTTATTTCCTCCCTCGGTAAGGAGCTGGTGATGGGTTCTTTCTGTGTGCTGGGTGGGTTCTTTCTAGCACTGAAGGAAGAGCTGCCTTCAGTATAGGGATGGCTGGTCTGCAGGACGGCCCAGGCCAACTGTGGTTACTGCAGTTAACTGTGGTTAGCGGTCAGTATAACCAGCCTTCGAGATCCACCTTTAAAAGAGCCCTACTGTGCTTCCCTCTACTGGAGCTGCAGAAAGGGGGTCCTCAGGCAATTACCAGAGGTAAAGAAGTCTAAAGAAAGCTAAGCATAAAAACAAGCATCCTAGATCTGCCTACGTCATCGTGACCTCGCATTAAGGGATGAATTCCTAAGGAAAGGTGAACCTTGTTAATGATCACAACACGCAAGCAGATGTGATGCTAAGCCGGTCAGTACTTGTCTGGATCCGTCTGGCTGCGTTTACAGAATACCATAGACTGGGTAGCTTATAAACAACAGATATTTATTTCTATTGAAAATCCAAGATCAAGGCACTGAGCAGATTCGATGTCTGGCGAGAATCTGCTTCCTGGCTCCTAGATGGCTGTCTTCTTGCTGTTACCATATGGCTGAAGAGAGGAGCTAGTTCTCTGGGGTCTCTTTTGTAGGGTTGCGTCCTCATGACCTTATCACTTCCCAAAGGCCCCACCTCCTAATTCCATCACATTGGGCATTAGGTTTCCCCATATGCGTTTGGAGGGGGACACAAATATTCAGTCTATAGCAATAATTTTATGTCGCAAGGTGACTGAAAGATCCATTTTAATCTGAATTAAGCAAAACAAATGAATTTATTGATTCGCGTAACTGAAAAGTCTAAGGACAGGGCTGATTTTAGGCACTGTTGGATCTTGGGGCTTAAACAATGTCATCAGGACTTAGTTTCACCTGATCACTCCGCTCTGCCTCCCCTCAGTGTTACCTTCTATCTGGGTGGTGGCTCTCGGGGGTAGCAGGTCACTTGTCATGTTAGGGGTCCCAGCCAAAGAGAGAGGGAATCTCTTTCCCTCGTGTTCCTCTCCCCCGCCAAATTCCAGGATTCATTCTGCTTGGACCAAATTGGAGCAAATATCTATCCCTGGGTTCTGATTGGCTAGAACAGAGACAGCTGGTTCTGATTGGCTAGAACAGAGACAGCCGCTCCAACTCTGGTGCACGAGAACGAACCTCTCCCTTATATATTTAGGCTGAGAGGGAAGGTAGGGTTTCCCACAGGAAATCTAGAATGCTGGTAGCAGCAGGGGGAATGGATGCCGGGCTTGGAAAAATAACGGCTGGGGAGTCAATTCTACTCATTTAGGTGTTTGAAACAGTTTCTCCCCCGAAATCAGTGACTGAATTTCAGACTCATGAGATTTTGTCTGAACTCTATCATCTTTGATTTCTGGGTGGCTTGAATGGAGGGCATACAAAATAAATGTTTTCATAAATGTATAATATCTACAGTATGAAGTGTAAATATTGGGCTGGGTATCCCTCCCATGAATATTTGCATTTTAATAAACAGTTCAACTCCTTAATCTAAAGTGAAATTAGATTAGGATTAGATTAGAGAAAGGGGGTGACTAACATAAAATAATAAAAAAATCATTATAAAAAAAAAGATTAGAGAAAGGGTACAGGTAAACTGGTAAGGGTGAGAAGTAGGGCTTAATGGAGCCCCTGGAACGACAAAAGAAATGGACAGTGCTCTCCCTATACGGGTGTAAGTCTACTCCTGGTAGGATGTTCCCAACCCTCTTGTTTGCATTGCCGTCCATAGTCCCAGTCCCAATTCCACAGAATCGTGCTTCTTCTGAGGTCACTGCTGAATTGATAAGTCACCTCCCTGACCAGACCTATTCTACAAAGGCCAGTTTTCTTCTAGATGTGCTGATGAGATTCCCCGGATCAACATCTACTCTACAGCTGTGATTCTGACCTCTTACACATGATCCAGTTCCAGACAACCTTTTTAAAAGTTTTTTTAAAAGATTTTATTTATTTCAGATAGAGAGCAAATGAGAGAGAACACAAGCAGGGGAGGGGCAGAAGGAGAGGCAGACGCAGACTCCCCACTGAGTAGGGAGCCCAACATGGGGCTCGATCCCAGGACCCTGGGATCATGACCTGGGCCAAAGGCAGACGCTTAACTGACTGAGCCACCCAAGTGGCCCTCCAGTTCCGAACATCCTATAGACAGAACATCTCTGAGGCACCCAGGGCTCCTTGTTTGTTTCCCACTCACACAACCTGAGCTCTTCTCCCAGTCTTCCAAAACCCTCCACAATCGGCCCCAAACTTCTCCTTGCTCCTCCTCACTACAATCTGTTCCGGGTTTTGAGGTCCCACTACTTCTCTGGCTCTCCCTCCCTGGAAAAGGCACACACAGTCTCGCCTCTTCACCTTTGCCCACGATGCTCCTCCCTGATGCCTCACCGAGCTCTGCATGTTGTTATCTCCACCCCCTGTGATCTAGAAAGATGATAATGCCAGTGGAAGTTGAGTATGATCGGAATTTTTCACTGGATTCTGAAAGACCTCAGGACTTTTGACTTCTTCAGCGAGTGCAAAAGAACTTGAAGCCTCTCCACTCATTTGCTGGCTGGTCATCTTCNTGCTGAAAACAAAACAAAACACTGCCAAAATCTTGTAGGGCCTTTTGCCAACTTACATGTCCACAAGGATCATCTTTTTCCCATTCCTATAGTATGTTGGATTTTTTAGGTTCCGCTGTAACATGTTTCTGCCCTGTTAGCTTTACCTCTCGCTAGTCTCACCCCCATAAACAACGTGATGCTAATGACTTTGAATCATTCGTCACTGGCTGCTCATTGGCTGTGTCACACCGGCTGCACAAAATCTCTCTTTCTCTCCCCATGTCCTCCCTTCCTAACGGGGTCTAGTTCTAGCACCGAGCCTGTGATCTTACATGCCTACTAGAGCCAGGGAGGTAATGCAATGTTTGAAGCTGACTGAATATACACATTTAGGAGTGGTGGAGACCGTGGCTAATTGGAGAAGGTAAGGCAAAGCTAAAGGCATTCGATTTCAAAATTTTTAACACTGGGACAAAGGAAATTCACCTATTGTTCAAAGAGGCCAGTACGCATCATTGTTTGGGCTTGTCCTGAAGTTTTTCTGTTTTTCAGGACTCTTCCTGGGCAGTACGTTTCCTTCCCACCTGGTGGAGTTTGAATGTATTGCTTAAATCTCTTGCAGAAAATGGCAGCAATTAGAAATGAAGACTCAAGGGACATCTGGGTGGTTCAGTCGGTTAAGCGTCTGCTTTCGGCTCAGGTTACGAGCGCTGCATCTGGCTCCTTGCTCGGTGGAGAGCCTGCTTCTCCCTCTGCCTGCTGGTCCTCCCGCTTGTGCTCTCCCTATCTCTCTATCGCTCTGACAAACAAATAAATAAATCTAGAAAGAAAGAAAGAAAGAAAGAAAGAAAGGAAGAAGAAAAAGAAAGAAAGAAAGAAGGAAAGAAAGAAAGAAAGAAAGAAAGAAAGAAAGAAAGAAAGAAAGAAAGAAAGAAAGAAAGAAATGAATACTCAGGAGGGGGGTTATGCAAACATTAGAATATCATTTTTTTACCATTTTTATTAACGATAGATCCTGTAATCATAAGTGGGCTATATGAAGACTTCAGCGCAACCTAGAAATATTGCACATCTAACACCAGCTTCCCTTCCCTTCTTCAGAATCCGATTTTGGATCCTTCATGGTCTCAAGTCAGTTCCAAGTCACTGCTCCTTCAGACGCTCCTCTTGTAAGAGGCAGTAAGGTTCAGTGTTATGAGCACAGATCTAAAGCTATAGCTTTCTGGCTGTGTCTGTCTGTATAACCTCACACAAGTTAGGGAACTCACCCTGACTCAGTTTACTCATTTGCCAAGTACAGATAATAAATGCTACCTACCTCATGTCATCATAGAAAGGATGAAATGAATTCATACATATAAAGCGTAGGGTGTCTGAAAAGTCAAGGAACATAAAATAAACTTGTTTTTAAATAGCGTGTTAGTTACATTTTCACAGAATATGGTATCTTTTTTTCAAGCCTTGGGAAACCCCCAATTTAAAGCAATGAGTCCAGGGGGAGTCTGGCTGGCTCAGTCAGTAAAGCATGAGACTCTTGATCTCCGGGTCGTGAGGTCAAGCCCCCACATTGGGCATACAGCCTACTTAAAATAATAATAAAAATAATAAAATAAAACAATGAGTCCAATTATAATCATTAAAAAGTATGCTAAATACATTAAAGAGTGTCTAATAAGTCTGGAAGTATAAGGAAAATTATATATGGAATTATACATATTTATAATATATATAATAAACTGTTTCCCTCATTAACAAATGTATCCATTGCTTCAGATTTAGAGGTAGTTCACTGAAAATACATCTTGGGATTAAAAAAAACCAATATATTATTTAAAAAGCTAAAAAGTGTATGATTTAAAAATAATTTTATCCTGTGTTTCCTAACTTTTCAGACACCCTGTACTTAGAACAGTGACTGGCACTTAGTAAGCACCATTACAAATATTATTTTCCTCTGGCTGGTTAGGTCCCATTGCCTTTACAGGGAGGGTCCCCTCCTCAGCCTGAACCGTTGTCTGGTCCAACATCTCCACTTTGGAAACCCTTAAAGTAGCATGTCTCCAAAGAGCCTGGTCTGCCTACACTATTCCCTGCTCTTCCTAGAGAGCGAAGTGATATGTGTGAAAAGAGTATTATAGACATGACCGAAAAGAGAAGTGAGCAAGGAATACTGAAAACCACTGATTTTATAAGTAACCAGGAAGGGCTTCATTGTAGCAGATATATAGAGACTTTAAATTACTGCTGACCACTTTTTTCCCCCAATAATTTACTAAATTTATTTTTTGCGCAGGTAATACGTTCACATGGTTCACGGTCAAAGGATGCAAGAGGATATACAGTGAAAACTTTCCCTCCTACTCCTGCTTTCCAGACACCTGTCTTCTTCCTGTGGGGAGGGAGGTTTGACCTGTTGCTTGTGTCTCCTTCCAGAAATAGTCTATGTACATCTAGGCCCACTGTCCTTCCCTCCAAATCCTTGGGAACAAGTTTGGAATCCAGAACCTTTCAGATTTTAGGCTGTACTAAGGTATGGATAGCATGTATTCTGTAGCACGCTGGGGTCTGTCTAGGATGACAAGTCATGCCGGTTTGCCCCAGACCAGCTCAGTTCTATCACTGTAAGTCCTATGTCCTGGGAGTCCCCTCAGTGCCAGGCAAACAAGCCGTTTGACTACTTTTTAATTTAACTAAGTTTTTATGGATGAAGGCTGCTTTGCCATTGCTACTTCTTAACATCAATTCAAGATTGTTTTTTTTTTTAAGATTGTATTTATTTATTTGAGAGAGAGAGAGCGTGTGCGTTTGAGCAGGGGGGAAGGGCAGAGAGAGAAGGAGACTCCCCATTGAGCAGGGAGCCCAATGTGGGACTCGATCCCAGGACCTTGGGATCATGGCCTGAGCCAAAGGCAGACGCTTAACCGACTGAGCCACCCAGGCGCCCACAATTCAAGATTGTTTCAATGTCACTTCATTCTTCCTTTTCCGTTGGTTTTCAGACTCAACTTCTCTTTCAACCACGAGGCAAAATATATTTGTAAATAAATTTGTATACTTGTAATTTCAAACCACTAGGCAAGTTTAAGCAATTTTAGCACTCACTAAGAATTAACCTCAAAACAGCTTCAAAGTAAAATGAGCAGAATTATCGGAACAGTTCAAAAGGCAATTACGGAATTCTTTCTCTTGTTCTTTTAAAAATTCCCGATATTCTCTGTGATGATCTCTAGGTTTCTGGAAAACATTAATCATCAGACTTAATTTTGTGAAAAATACGTGTTTGTAGAAGTGGATGAGTGCGCCCAGAGAAAACTCTGGAAGCCAGGGGGCTTACAGATGATTTTTCTTTTTTTTTATTGTTTGTATTTTTTATGAATATGTTACGAGTATACAGCAGTTTGAAGTATTTTTTTCTTTCTTTAACTTTTAAATTTATTTTTCTTTTCTTTTTCTTTTATTTATTTTTTTTGAAAGATTTTTTTATTTATTTGACAGAGATAGAGACAGCCAGCGAGAGAGGGAACACAAGCAGGGGGAGTGGGAGAGGAAGAAGCAGGCTCCCAGCGGAGGAACCTGATGTGGGGCTCGATCCCAGAATGTCAGGATCACACCCTGAGTCGAAGGCAGATGCTTAACGACTGAGCCACCCAGGCGCCCCTTTATTTTCTTTTTAAAGAGGTGCTGGCATGTTGTTTCCAGAATTATTATTATTTGATTCTTTTCAAATTTATTTTCTATCTCCATTAATCAAGCAAAGTCCAATTTCTTTTTTGAATCTAAACAATTTAGCTAAGCTTGCAGCTAAATTGTGTGCTCTTCAGTTTATGCCTAAGGCTAGATCTTATTTTTACCCAAATTCCTAGCACAATGCCTGACGTATAATGGGGGCCCCCAGCATGTTTGCTATCCTGGGTTTGACACTCCTATCAGCATGATTTCATTCTGGAAGCAAAGATTCAAATTCTTTTCATGGATTAAATAGTTTAAACCTATTATCACAGGTTTTCATTCATCGTTAGTGCCCACAAAAAGTACCATAGAGAACAGGACCCTATTACAAATATATCACCCTGAAAAGGTGAACCACAGCTTTCCTTTAATCAAGGGGACATAAAGTCCAAGACTAATAGTGGTCAGAATTGCCAGTGGTAATTTCTGCCCTAGCAATTGCTGTCACAAAGATGTGGATTTCATAATAGAATGAATGTAGACTGTGAAACCCAATTTATATCCAACCTCTCTTTCAAAAAGAGACAAATTCCATCTGTTTTTATGTAATGGAATCACATCTTTAAAGAACTAATCATACTTGAGATGCAAAATGCAATTATACTTCCATAATTTTATTTGTTGTTTCCATGTCATTCCATTAAGAATTGGCAACAGACTCCCCTCGCCTGCAGAACTCTTAATAGCCTTCCCCCTGCAAGAAAGTGCAGGTCCTCCTAAGGACTCACCCCTACTGCTTCTCATTGCTCTAGACCCGTACGATGTAAGTTATGGCACACCCCACAGAATGGGGTACAGAGTATAACCCATGAACAGGTGCCATGCATACTGAAGAATTGCAATGTTTTACCAATTTATATCAGCCAACCACTTTCCAGAATGTTCCAAATTCACACCCAGAGCCCCTTGCATGAAGGGGAATCCAGGTCTTCCTGAGGAAGGAACCTGTTACGCATAAACGTGCATACTGTAAACCTTCCTCCTAGCCTTCTCGAATAGGAACTGCAGCCATTTCCCCGGAAACATTAGGAAAGGAGAAATAAACATTTTAGGGGAAATCAGACACTGGCTCTGAACTCCTGAACACCCAAAATGCCACTGTGGTCCACTAGTCAGAGCAGGAGTCGATGGCCGTCAGGTGATCAGTGGTGTTCTGCTGGGTTTATCTCAACAGTGGGTCCAGGGGGTTCCCACGACCAGCGTCTGGGTAATTTCCTGGTTCCGTAATGTATAATTGACACAGCGACTGGCAGAATCCCCGCATCAGTTTCTTAGTACATAGAGTGAGGGCTATTATGGTAGGAAAGGCCAAGTGGAAGCCTTTGGAGCTGTCCCTACCTATCAAAATAGTAAACTAAAAGCAACACGATAGTCCTGAGATTGGTGTCGCTATCAAAGACTTGAGCAGTGTAGTGGTCACGGTTGCTAATACATCTCCATTCAACTTGCTTATTTGACCTGTGACAAGTGCATCTTAGAGAATGAAAGCAGTTCAATGTTAACTTAATCAAGTGGTGACTTTCACTGTGGCCACTGTTCCAGCCGTGGTTTCTTTGCTGGAGCAAATCAACCGATCTCCGGGCAACCTGGTAGACGGCTACTGACCAGGTGAATGCTTTTTTCCTCCTTACCTGTTAGTAAAGGCCACCAGAAGCAGTGTGCTGCCAGCCAGCAGGACAGTTTACACCTTCACTGTCCTACCTAAACCAATGATCCAGCACTATGCCGTGATCTAATCTGCTGGGGACCTTGATTACCTTTGCATTCCACAGAACATCTTGCTGGTCCATTACATGGATGATATGGCTTTGATTCGACTCAATGAATAGGAAGTGGGAATGAGGTAGACACATTGGTAATACTCATGTGTGCCAGAGGGATGGAAATAAATCCCACAAAAATTCGGGAGGCTTCCACCTCAGGAAAATCTCTGGGAGCATTTGAAATAAACTTTAAAAAAAAAATAATGAACAGATTATTCTACCTGGTCCCTCCTACCTATAAGAAGGAGACACAGTGGACCTCTTTAGATTTTGGAGGCGACATATGCCTCATTTGGGAGTGCTGCTTTTCTTTATTGAATGACCTGAAAAGCTGCCAGTTTTGAGTGCAGCTCAGGACAAGAGAAGGATCACAATAGTCCAGGCTGCATGTAGCTGCTCTGCTACTTTTCATAAGACCTAGCAAATGCAATAGTGTTTGAAGAGTCCATGGCAGATAGAACAGCTGCATGAAGCCTTTGGCAGAGCCCTACAGGGGAATCAAAGCACAGACCCTTAGGACTTTGCAGCAAAGCTGTGCTATTCTCTGCAGATAAGTACTCTCCATTGGAGAAAAAGCTCTGCTCTGCTTCGGGACCTTAGTACATACTGAATGCTTGCTTGGTCATGATCCACCTGATCCGTCCTGAGCCATCCATCCACCAGGCCATACTGCTGGGCCTTCATGGAGTCGTCCATCAGCAAGTGGAAGTGGTGTCTATACAATTGGGAGACTGAGCTCAAGCAGGTCCTGAAGATACAAGAAATTTGCATGAATAAGGAGCACAGATGCTCAAGCCCATATTCCTGCCACACTGCCTCCTGCATCTCTGGCTTCATCGAGAGTTCCTTATGGCCAGTTGACTTAGGGTTCGTTTACAAATGGTCCTGTAGGGTAGGCTGGCCCTACTCAAAAGTGGGTGGCTGCAGCACCAGAGCCCCGCCCCAAGGCGGCCCTGCAGGTAGTGTGAAGGAAACTCCCCACTGTGGGCAGAACCCAAGCAGGGGACCTTGTGGTTTGCTGTGCCTGAAAAGAGAGGTGGCCAGAGGTACATACATAAACTGACTGAAGGATAGAGACTGATGATAGGGCTGGATGGTCAGAGACAAAGAAGTAACATGATTGGAAAATGGGTGACAAGAAGGTCTGGGGAAGTGGTATGTGGTCAGAGGTGTATGAATGGTCACAATGTGAAAAGATACTTGTGATCCGTGTGAATGCTTACAAAGAGCAACCTCAGTAGAGGAGGATGTGAATAGTCCATTGAGCAAGAAGACCTGTCCCGTGGATATGTTGGCCTCTTTCTCCAGCCATCCCTGTTCTTAGCCAATGAGCTCATGAGCAAAGCAGCCATAGCCCATGAATCGGTAAACAAGGGAAAGGGTTACTGTACGGGCTGGGGTGATCGATCCTGACTACTAAGGGGAAATTGAGAAGTTACTCCACAATGGAGCTAAGGAGGAGTATGTCTGGAATGCAGGTGGTCTCCTGGGGTATCTCTGAGACACACAGGATCATGTATTACTATGTGATTCAAGTCAGTGAAGAACTACCATCTAACTACCAACTGTTCAAGGACGAGATCCTTCAGGAATGAAGGTTTGGGTCTCCCCACAAGATCACAGCCACTTTTTTCCCCTCAAGGAATAGTGCATGTATAGTGACTACTTTTCTAGACCTTTTGCAGCTAAGGTGGCAAAATGTGACCTAGTTCTGGCCAATAAGATATTAGCAGAAGTTGCTGGTAGAGCATCTGTGAACACTTTGCGAAAGGGACAGATGTACCCGGCTTGCACCCTTTCCTTCTCCCTTCCCTTGTCTGGAGCGTGGACACGATACTTAGATGTGCAGCAGCCCGCTGACCATGAAAATTAAGGTTGCGCCCTAACACGAAGGTAGCAGAATAGGAGATTGGCTCTTTGGAGACATTACTGAATCTCTGAATGCAAAAGACCAGCCCTGGACAGTTCAGCCCCTGACTTCTTGTTGCTTGAGATAAAAACCAAACCAAACCAACCAACCAACCAAGACTTACTTGCTTAAGCTACTGTTGGTTGTGTTTTCAAGTACTTGAAGCTGATCTAACAAACAGACCTGATGAAATGTTTTTAAAAAATTATTTTAAACTAGAACTCAAATTTTTTTTTAAAGATTTTATTTATTTATTCGACAGAGATAGAGACAGCCAGCGAGAGAGGGAACACAAGCAGGGGGAGTGGGAGAGGAAGAAGCAGGCTCATAGTGGAGGAGCCTGACATGGGGCTCGATCCCACAACGTCGGGATCACGCCCTGAGCCGAAGGCAGACGCTTAACCGCTGTGCCACCCAGGCGCCCCTAGAACTCAAATTTTAATTGTACAATTTATAGTCTCACCTAAGAAAAGATGGGGTCCTTTAGAGAAGTTTCTCAAAGGATGGTCCGTAGCTGATCTGCATCAGAACTACACAGGCTGCTTGTTTAAGAAGATAAATTTCCCATGTGCTCGTTTGCCTGACCTGCCCTCCCAGCTAAGAATCAGAATTAATGGGGCTAGCTCCTGGGGAATCTGCCTTTTTCACAACCTTCCCCAGTGATCCCAGTGTTCAGAAAATCTTGAGAACCAACCCCCCCAAATATAATCCAAACAGGTTTGAGGTTTTTTCTGGGCAGCAAGGTAAATGTAGAGCTTTTTATGTTTGTTTGTTTGTTTTTGTTTTTTCCAGTTGTGCACCAATTCTCACACCTACTGACCCTAATTTGAATATAATCAAGGAGGGTCCGTCCTCCTTCTGGAAGGGGAATAAAGTGTAAAGCTTCAAGAAGAACACACAATTTCCTATGCGGTTTTGAGCAAATGTTCTTTCTCTATTAAGTTTAACTAAATTTGCTAATACTGCCAATCATATTTCCATGTCGTATAGGCGGTTGTAGTCAGTATCATATTTCGATTGTCTAACAAATTTGAAATGAACACAGTCCAGTATAAGTCTGATTTAACATTCCCTTCATTTAGGCTTTATTGAGTTATCAATTCTTTTTGGGCTCAGAATGATCTTATCCAATTTTGTCTTTCTCATTGTATGTAAGTTGTTCTTACATGTAAAAACATACGTAGATGAAAATTTTAAAACCCCAAATCTTGAATTCAAGTATGATCAGAAGTCATTTGTTAAGTAGTAACAGAGATCATTGACTAATTTTAGGACCCCCCCCCCCAAACCATTCCTGATCCTATCTTTTGTAATCTCGTTTCTCAGAACATTCCAAAGCACATTGTCCTCGCTGGTCATTATGCTATCCTCAACTCATTCCCTGACTTCTCTTCTTTCCTGCTTTGGCTGCTTTTCCATCTAGTTTAGCCAAGCCCCACCCCCTCCACAAAGCTTTCTTCAGTTGCCCCAATCTAGTCAGCTGGCTCTCTTCTCTAAAATCTTGCTCTCCTCACCATCATTACTAACCAATTTTCTAAATCTTCCCAAAGGAGATTTTAGCATGTTAGTCTTTGACTAAAACTTCTTCATTAGCTCCATGGTTTCAACAACAAATACAATCTGAGCATCCTGTAAGTATGCTCTACCAGGTGTCAGGGATATACGGGTGATTAAAACACAGCCACTGTCCCATAGGAATGATGGGCTGTTGGGTTATTCATTGGAATCCCCAATGATCTACACAGTGGACTGGAAACAACTTTAAGGCCCTCCCTGATCTGTCTCCAATGTATTTTGCTAATCCTATCCCCCATTATTCCTTTTCCTTTGATCCAAATAAACTGGATTACTTGCTGCTCCCCAAACAAATCTGCTACCTTTCTCTCTTTCATATTCTGTTCCTGAAATGACCTCCTCACTTCTCTCCCCATGTCAATAATTCTGACATATACTTAAGGTCCTAGATTTCAAATGCCACCTTTTTCATGAAATGTTATGATTGCTTATGACGTTTCAATTAAGTCAGGTTTCTTAGGAAGAACCCCACATAACACCAAACCAGCCAGCAATGGCTGGCTCTTGATTAAATCCTGGCTTGAACAAATCAGCTTTAAGAGATATTTGGGAGTAAATTAGGGAAATTTGAATATGAAATGGGCACAAAATGATATTAGGGAATTGTTGCTAAATTTATCAGAAATTATAATGTTATTGTAGTTATGTTTTAAAAATCTTTATTTTTAGGTATGAAAATGGAATTAATCAGGGTGGAATGTTATGATGACTGAGGTTTAAACATGGAAGAAGGATCCATGGCAAAGTGTGAAATTTGGTACTGGGAAGAGAGATGTTTCGGGATTGTTCTTTCCATCTTCTGTGTATTTGAAAACATTTCTAATCAAAAGTGAGAACAAGAACCTCAAACATTTTTTTTCCTGTAGGAGTAAAACATGTTCGCTAAAGAAACACCAATAAAAAGGAACCATTATCCTACTACACAGAGATCATTATCATTTATATTATAATGAATTTCCTTTCATACAGTTACAAATATACTTCTTTTTACTTTATAAAACTGTGGTTACGCCGGACATATAGTTTATATTGGTCTCAGATTTTTTTTAATTTAAAAAAAATATTTATTTTATTTTAGAGAGAGAGAGAGAGCACAGGTGGGAGGGGCAGAGGGAGAGGGAGAGAGAATCTCAAGTAGATTCTGCACTGAGCACAGAGCCCAACAGGACCTCACCACAAAACCTGAGATCGGGTCCTAAGCCAAAGCCAAGAGTCAGTCACTTAACTGACCCAGGTGCCCATGATCTCAGATTTTATTTTATTTTTTGTTTTTAAAGATTTTTATTTATTTATTTGACAGAGAGAGAGACAGCCAGGGAGAGAGGGAACACAAGCAGGGGGAGTGGGAGAGGAAGAAGCAGGTTCCCAGTGGAGCAGGGAGCCTGATGCGGGGCTTGATCCCAGGACCCTGGGATCAGGCCCTGGGCCGAAGGCAGGCGCTTAACGACTGAACCACCCAGGCGCCCCTGATCTCAGATTTTAAAAGAGCATGTGCAACAGGAGAAAGAAGGGCACGTAAATAGAAGAACGATGCGTTTTATAGGAATGTTACATATCAATAAAAAATTAAAATAACAAGAAAAAAATTTAAAGCACTAAATAGATTTGCCTCCCAATTCTCCTAGACTCACAGCAGCGAATTCTTTTACAATCCTAGATTCCACAGATGGGCTTTTCAACTGTATATTTCAAATCATCACTGAATCACTTACTTGCCTTTTTGCAGTTCCCAGCATTTGCAGTTCTCAGGGTGGGCTCTCCAGGCTACCACATGCTTTTTTAAGGAAGTCACCAGCCTGGCTAACTGGGACACCACATAGACATCAGCCACCCCAGCTGGGCTTTCCCAGCCGCTTCTCTGAACCGCCTTCCTTCCAGTCTCCTGCCCTGCTCTATTTCAAGCTCCTCCTTCCCAAAGCTCCTGATCCACATCTTCTTTCCTCCTTGGCACCCTTCCTTCCTTCACACACCCTCTTGCCAACATTAGCTCCAGCCACGTGACTGGTTTTTGGTTGTTTTTGTTTTTTTTTTTTTTTGCTTTACAGAAATATTGTTCAAATATTTTAATTCTGTTCATAATCACATAAATAATATAAAATACAATTTTAAAGTTAGAAACTGCTACACATCCTACCACATCAGTGCAAATAATTTTACTTTTACATCTTCTTTGGTTTGTCTCTGTTGATATTTACACATATGTCATACTGTGAATAAGCTGTTAAGGATTTTTCACTTACATTGTTAAAATGTCGATTTTATTACATAATCTTTGTGATTTCAATTTTAGTGGCTGCATCATATGGTCCAAGTGATTCAAATGCCTTCCAAGGACCTGAAATAAGTCAAAGCCCTTTCCTGGTTACCAGATACTTTATATACTTTTTTCTACAATCTGCTTTTTTTGCACTTTCTATAGCATGGACCTTTTCTCAAGTCACTATCTATATTTTCTACATTATTTTAAATGGCTGCATCGCATGTAATAATAGGGATGTAATGTTTTTAATTTAATGCTTTGAAGACTTAATATACTCCATGCTTCAAAAATGGCACAGGAAAAACAAAATAGCACACAGTGGAAAGTCTATTTCTTCACATCTTGGTTCTCAACCACTCCAGAACATAACCTCCTTTCTCAGTATCTTTTGTATCTTTCCAGAGTTTATTTAGGTAGATGCAAGCAAATACAAATGTCATTTCTTATTTTTGTCTTTTTTTATCAGAATGTCATATATAACATACACTGTTCCTCACTTTGCTTTTTTCACTTAGTAATTTGTCTTGGAGATTGCTCTCGGTACATGTAGAGTTTCCTCATTCTCTGTTGTACAGCTGCATCCTTTCCCACTATGTAAGCGCCATCCTGGACTTCCATCTTGTCCATCCTTGGTGGACACTGTGGTCATCCATGGATTCCTAATCCCATCTCTACCCATTAACTCCAAAACTTTGTCCCATCCATTAACAACCTCAATCCCTTCTTACTGGCTTGTTTTGCCTGTACATGTCAGACCTCTTGAATGCTGAAAGAGAACTTTCCCTTCATTCTAAGGTCCCTCAAAGCTCCCATAACCTTCAAATTTCTAGATTGAGGTGTCCACAGTCTTCATTCACAGCTTCCACTTCACCCCCATTCCCTCCTTGACCCCTTGTGATCTGCCTTCCTCTTCCTGTCTGTGCTAACTGATCTCCAAACTGTCATCTACTAGAAACATTCAGCACCTTGGTCTTTTTCTCAGTTCTCACCTCTCTAACATCTGAAGAAGGGTGCCCACCCTTGGTTACTCATTCACTCCTAACTTCTTGTAAAACGGCTTCTGCTCACCCTACCCTTTTTATTCTAAAATGGATCTCCAAGCAGTCATCCATTAATACCCCATCTCCCAGCAACCTGGTCTCAATCACTTCTTTGAACCCTATCCCTAGAGCTCCTGTCAACCCTACCGCCCCACCATAGCTAGCTCTAAAGAGTCTGTCTTCCCAATGGCTTCACGACTACCCTTTCCTATCAACTCTGTCCATCACCTCTAAATCAGTTCCTAACTTCTGATTATCTAGACTTTTAATAATGGTTTCCTAACAAACCTTCCTCTCTGCAGCCTCTTTCCTACTCTAAATGAGAATGAAATACAAAAAACGAAAAAGCAGATCTTACATCATTCCCTTCTTTAAAACTTTTCTTTCAGGGGGTGCCAGGCTGGCTCAGTCGGTAGAGCATGTGACTCTTGATCTCAGGGTTGCAAGTTCAAACCCCAAATTGGGTGTAGAGATTACTTAAAATCTTAAATAAATAAAAAAAAAACCCAACCTTTTATTTCCAAACCAATGAAGCACTAACTCACCAATCTGGCATTCAAGCCCGTCCATGATTTTAACTCAATTCAATGTGTATTGGCATCAGTCAGTGTTATCTTCCACTGCTATACTAAGCATACCCAATGCTCTGGCCAAACCAGTCTGGTTATTCTTCACTAAACACACACTGTGTTTTTACGCCTCCAGGCTGTGCTTCACCCTTTTGTCCACCTGGATTACCCTCCCCCTTCATCTCTTCTATTCTAAGTCTCTTCCTCCCTTAATTTCACTTGCTATGATATCTTCAATAATTCTCCACCAAGTAAATGTGCTGTAGTTATTTGTGCAGTTGTCATACTTCCCTACTGGATTCTAAATTCTGCTCAGACAAAATACTGCCTTGAGTGAACGCTTCAATGTGCCAGCCTGTGCTAAGTGATTTGCATACATTATCTTGTTTAATCCGTACACCAACGTTGTAGGACGGGACTCTCCCCATTTAACATTGAAGAAACTGAGGCTTGGGGGCATCAAGTAGCTTGCCCAGGTCATGCAACTGAGGAGGGTGGACTCTTTCTTAGTCTATTTAAGCTGCTATAAGAAAAATGCCATAGCTTGGGTAGCTTATGAACAACAGAAACTTATTTCTCACAATTCTGAATGCAGGGAAGTCCAAGATCAAGGCTCCTGCAGATTCGGTGTCTGGTGAAAGCCACTTCCTGGTTCTTAGGCGGCTGTCTTTTCCCTGTGTCCTCACATGGTGAACGGGGTGAGGAAGCTCTCTGGGATCTTTTTTATAAGGACACTAATCCCATTCATGAGGACTCCATTCTCATGACCTAAGCACCTCCCAAAGGCCTCCTCTCCTAATACCATCACGGGGAGGGGGTGGTTGTGTGTGTTAAGAATATGAATGGGGGGGAGGGTACAAACCTTCAATCTGTAACATTCGTGTTTGTATTACTTATGGTAGCCAGCACAATGCCCACTACCTACACTGCACTCAGCCTGTTTGTGTCAGATCAACATGTTAAAAACAGTGTCTGTCTATAGACCAAGATTCTAAGGAAATAGGAAGGGGGATGTTGAAACAGTAACGAATTGGGATGGCAGGATTGTTGGTGATGCTTCCGAATTTCCACTAGTGGGTTACAGAGCTTCTGAAATAAGCATTTAAAATATATAGTTACTAAACGGGATTGCCGCTACTCTTAAATATTTTCTAATTGTTACACGTAGGTTAGTTTTGCCTCCCTGATGTTATCGCCATTCCCGCAGGGATTCTCTCTATTCCCTTGTATCCCCAGAGCTTTCGGCGCATTGCTGAACACACGACGTACGTACTTGTTGATTTTACTGTATGTGTGTTTGCATATGTGTGCAGCAACCGGGTAGAGGACATGGGTGTGTGATGCAGTGTGCATTCCATCTCATCCCCTTTCCCTTGAGCAGCTGCTGCCTGGATGCTTCCCTTCTCGGGGGAGGCGGCAGAACCACTGACCCTTTAACAAGTTGTCCCTCACAGAACAGGTGTCTCCCCCGCCTTTCGGAGGAGAGGGATGGCTGGACACTTAGTGACATCAGCGACCGACCAATGAGAAGTCAGGCTTCGGCAGCCGCGCCAATGGGCGGCCAGGGGCGGGCCCGGTTTCCTGGGAGCCGGGCGGGCCAGGCTGGTCCTCCCGCCGCCGCGGAGTCTCCGCCGCTCACGCTGCCTGCCGCCGCTGCCGCGACTCCCGGCGGCTCCGGTGGCGGCGCCGTTCCCCTGCCCGCGCTCCTCCCGGACGCACGGCTCGGGCACTTCCCACCGCGGCGCAGCTCCCCCGCCTCCCGGGCTCCCGCGGTGGCGCGGCTCATGCCCCCAGTGGTAGGGCGCGCAGGTGGGCCGGCCGCCGCTGGGAGATAGGCCCCCGGGGGGACGGCGGTGGGAGCATGGCCCGGAGACCCGGGGCGCCGGCCGCCTATGGGGAGGAGTTCACCTTCGTCAGTCCGCTGGTGAAATACCTGCTCTTCTTCTTCAACATGCTCTTCTGGGTGAGTCGTGGGGGCTTGGGGACACCTGGGCTGCAGGGCACCCCTCGAGGGTACAGTGGGCTGCCCACGGCTGAGGAGGGGGCGTCCCGGGATGCCAGGTTCCAGGCGAGCGTCGTGAACGACACTGCTTAGTTTTCTGGGCTGATGACACTTTGGGGGTAATTTGTCCTGGGGAGGGACACCATACTGGCGCCGCGTCCGGAGGGGATGTTGGGGGGGGGGGGGGGGG
>NW_024425563.1:22763266-22795909 GCF_017311325.1 Ursus maritimus | reverse complement strand
GGGGGGGGGGGGAGGGTAATGCAAGAGATTCACTGAAGACTTAGGGGTATCCTCTGGTCATCGGATGAGCCTCTGTGACAGGCCAAAAAAATGGGTTTGCGTGGGAGAAGCGGGTTTTCCTGTTGGCCCAAAGCAGATCCAGTGGTACATTCATGACTGGGGGACTTTCAGGCCTGGGGGCTGGGAGGCCCAACAGCAAAGAAAAAAGGATGAAGGGGGGAAAACCCAGGCCTTCCCTCCCCCTTCCCTCAAAGAGGATGGGTTAAAGGGCTTCATCTTTTCCTTTTGGAGGCCTCTGGTGCCCCCTTCCTCCCAAAGGCTGAGAAGGGGCAGGAATGGCCTCCAGATGTGGATGCCTTTCCCAGCACTGTCCGAAACTTTGCCCCACCCTTCTCAGGACCAGACTCCATCCCCTGGAGCCTGACAGTCCAGCTTCTTTAAATTGGACCCCGTGTTGGGCTAAAAGGCCAGCAGTCCTTTCAGAATCTTATGAGCAGTGTGGAAAAGTGGAAAAAATATTGGACTGGGCCCACCTGGATTCCCATCTCCAACCTGCAGTTGTTGACTTGACTAACCTGGGCAATATGTTCGTCTCTGTAGGCCTTAGTTCCCTCCTCCATAAAAATCGAACCCGGTATGATCAGGGATGGCAGAAACACTCTGCTGGAGCTGGGAATCCAGCTGGACCAGATCATGAAATGCTAGCTCAATCCTGTTTCATGTCTATAGAGTCCTTGAGCTCTTCTGGGTTTGCGAACATAGAGAGGTCCTTCTCCGATCCCCCATTCTCTTCCAGCTCTGGTCACGCCAGAGCAGCTGCTGTAGGTACCCATTATCCCTGCCCATTTCAGCCTGAGACCTAAAGTTTAGACTTGCAGGAGAGAGAAAGCTTGAGTCTAAAATATGTTTCCTAGGAGAGGGAGCAGACCAGGCATCTAAGCCAGTTGCTGGAAAGGTTCATGGGGGCCGTGGTTTGAAGAACAGACACAAAGTACATAAGTGCTCGCCTGTTGGGACAAATGAGAGAAATCCCAGAGGGTGGTGATAAGAGCTCAGCCACTGTATTGGGAAAAATGAAGTTGGAGTTCCTAACAAATTCTCAGTTTTAGAACTGGAAAAAAAATCTAGAAGACATTCTGTCCAGCACCCACATTTTATATATGAGAAAACTGAAGCACAGAGATGTTAATTGTTTTATCTGAGGTCTGACAGCTGGTTAGTAAGTTTGAGCTGGTGGTTTTTCTATTGAACTACAGTGCGTCTAGGGGAAAGTCCATGGCCCAGACAACTGCTACTGTAGCCGGAGTGTTAGTGTTAGTAGTTAACCCAACTTCCCATGGTCTAGGGTCTGCCTCAGCTGGAGGTTAGGAAAGAACAGAAGAAGATCTCACCAGCACTCTGTCGAGGCTGGGGGACATTCTAAGGGAAACTCCCCGCCTAAGGGCAAGTCCCAGTGAACCCTCCTACATGCTCACTGAATGTGCCAGGCCAGTAACATGCCATCCTAGGGGATGACATACCATCCTCAGAGCCAGCATTAGCATCCCAGGGACCTCAGATCCTCATTTGAAGTTTCTCTATCAGCCAAGACTCTGCTTCTTCTTTGGAGCCCTTGGCGCTTCACCCTTATCTGTGTTCCCCAGCGACGACAGCTGGGTGCATCTGTTACACTTGCGTTCGTGGTCATTTTCTTGGACTTCCCCACCCTACTCCATCCCCCTCTCCCTTTGACCAGACAAATGACTTTGGGAGGTTGCAGCCAGGGTGAGAGTTTGGCTCCATAGACCCATTTACCTTGGTAAAAATGATTCATTCAGGGTCAGAGGACCTGGCTAACCAAGCTGGCACCACCCCAAATTAAAGAAGAGCCCCTTCTTAGCCCTACTTTAGACTCATAAAAAGTCAGAGGCTCTAGAAATAGCACAAGGAAGGACAAGAGGCCCAGTTCCTTTCTGGCATCAACTTACTGTGTGACCCTAAGCCAATATATCTGTCTCTCTGTCCTTAATCTTTCTTCTCTAAAGGAGAAAAATTTTCTGCCTCTGTGAACTATTCAAAGATGAATGCATCACTTTGGGGACTGTTTTCTTTCTTCAGGACCTGGGGCTGGTTCTAAGGATGCATCTGTCTGTGTCCTCGTGTCCCTGGGACATTGACCTTCCCAGAGGCCAGTACTTTTTGGGTGTTACTGAGCGTCACATCTCCCCCAGGCCCAGAGTCCCAGAGCTACATTCTACACAAATGCAGTTGGAGTTGAAGGGCTGCTTTTCCAGCTCAGGGGTCCTCTTTCTTCCTACCACCCTTCAGGGACTGGTTCCTGTGCTTTCTTTTTTGTGGGCTCTCACCATCCTAATCATCCCCACTTCTGCCCCGGAGACACCCATGTTGCTGCTCTCCTTTTCCAGGCAGACTGCATGTTCTGGCCAGCTGCTGGGGGAGCTGTGTATGGGTGGTGTTTGTGCTGGAACAAATTGGGAAGGCAGCCAGTATTGTCGGGGGTCACACTCGGTGGTGGTGTGGCACTGGCTATCCCTGCTGCTGCTCTAACAGCCCTGGCCCTTGGGTCATTTAGTCTGACTCAGAAGGCTGCTGGCTTCTTTGGAAGCAGGACCCGTTCCTCCTGTTCATGTTTCAAATCTCACTTCTCCTTTTGCTCAAGAGTTCTGGTCTTCTCCCCAGAATCATGCTGCTGGATGACTGATTGTTGGAATCCTATGACCCAGAGTAGTTGCCCCAAGACCCCAAAAGTTGTATTACAATTTGTCAGTTAAGAAGTAGCTGACTCGCCTCCCCTCCCTGTGCTGGACAGCTCTGTGCAGAGAAAACACCAATGCCATGGTACAGGCTTTATCAGCCTCGAGCACGCACTGGCAGGAACATTATCAGCACTGCTCATAGCGGTCATATCCCTCCTTGCTGGTCCTTTTTCCACCCAGGGCAGCCGTTGGGGTGGTTTTGAGTCAAGCCGAACTCAGACCTCCAGTCTCTGTGACTCAACTCAGGCTTCCTTGGTGGCCATGCCTCAGGGCTCCCAAGGCACCCTGTATATATACCTTGATTGCCACATCCCTTCCCTCTGCTGCAATTATATGTTTATTTATGTCTCCTCTTCTAGACTTCAGGCCCCTGAGGGTACTCTGCCTTATTCACTTCTTGCTTCTCAGTGCCCAGCTGAGTTTGGCAGGGTGGGGTCCTTACTGAATGCTTATTGAGTGGCAAATGAGGGAGCAGCCCCTACCTGGTGAAGGCATGCTGCCCCTCCTCCCTCTCTTATGGACACTACTGGTCTGTCAAGACGCAGCACAACCTTGAGTCCTTGAGCATTCTTGGTGGCGGAGAGGGATCCCACTGTGTTTTCTTCTGCACTGGGTCCTGTGGCCCAGCAACCCCCTCAAGCCAGGTCAGCCGTCTTGTCCAGCATCTCCCTTAGGGTCATGCATAATGACTACCTACAACACCCGGATGTTTTCACTTCCCCTGCAGCACATGTGGAGCCCCATCCTAGTCTCTCCTAGAATGAGCCAGGCCTCTAGTGAGGTATCTTCTTTAGAAATTCACTCTCCCCTCCAGGACCACTGTATGGGAGTCCCCAGGGCAGTGAGAATGCCCCATACCACCTGTAGCACCATCTGTCGTAACCTGGCTCAGAAGCCACGAGGAAATGACCAGGCATCAAGCCTGGCAAAAACCCCTCTGGAGTGGCAAGGCCCTTTCCACCACCCAACATAACCCCCAGCACACACACACACACACACACGCACACGCACACACACACTCACACCTAAGTACATTAGGAGGCAGAGCCCACCCCCCACCCCTACTCTCCTCCTTTCCCTGTAGACTAGGCACGCTGTAATAAGTGACGTAGTTACATTCTTTTAATTGAAAAAGGAAACACTAAAAATGAAGACAAGAAGCATTTCCTATGCTGTCAAGTCACTCACATGCTTTCTTATCTCAACAGCTCTGTTAGCCTTGTACCGAGTAGAAAATCATAAACTTCAAGAAGCCTTTGAAAGATTAAAAGAAAACACGTAACACCTCTCAGAATCTTGATAGCAGACTCTGTGCCAGGCTGGGAACTCCAGGGCCATAGTTTGAGTGTTTATACTACTGTGAGCCCCTGTGGACTTCTGTCCCTCGTGTATAACCTTGGAAAACCAAGACCAGCCATGGCCTAAGGAGAAGCTAAGTGGTTGGCTGCAGACATTGGAATGAAAGAGTTCTGTGGATTCCCCAACTCCAGCAGGACAATTCCGTCCAGTCCAGAGGGAGAAAGCTAAGAGCCAGTTTCACATAGATAGTTGCCACCTCAGAAACCCAGGAACAATGGTGCTGGGATGGCCGCACAAGGACCAGGGCATGCAGAGCCTGGGCAGTGAGAGAGGGGGCCCTACTTTACCTCGAGCAGACTTATCCAGAAATAAGGATAGAGAGGACTGAGAAACCAGATGTACTGTTGCCTCCCTCCCCACGTCCCTCTGGGTAGGGGCAAGGCTTTGATCCCCACACAGAGAATGACTCTATTCGCAGCTGTCCCCTACCACCACCTTCCAAAGAAGAGGAGAGGACTCAGAGACAGAGGCACCCACTTCATGTAGGCTGGACTTTAGAACGTGGAGACAGACGAGGCCAGGGCTTTCTCTCAGGGGCTGGTGGGCCCTGCATGGTGATGCCGTGTCTTCCCCTTTCAGGGTGCTGTTCCAGGGACTTCCCTCTGGGCCCTGCTGGCATCGTCACCTCCTGGTGCTCTCCTATTCCCCCCCACCACCACCACCTTAGCCTCACCCAGTTTGGAGATGACCAGCTACTCCCCCAAGAGGACTGCAGGCAGCTTCTTCCCACCTCATGTGATGCCCCCAGGTGAATGCATGGCCCAGGTCACAAGGCTCCGGAGACATAAAGACTTAGGTTCCTGTCCCATTTAGCTGCTCACTCTCTGAGGGAGCTGGGGAAAGTTACTTGAATCCTCCCAACGTCAGTTCAGTAAAATGGAGATACTAACACCCTTTTGGGATTGTGGTCAGAATTCAATGAAAGAGTGGGTATAAAGTACCTGACCCTTAGCACTCAACAAAGGGTAGCTATTACTGTTGCTAGAAAGAGCTCCTAGAGGTCACCTGTTAGGGATGGGCATGGAGAGCCAGGATGAGTGTTCCTTCTGACACGCAGCAAGTAGCTGAAGATTGAGTCTAGGTGAGGGCTAGCTCACCTTGGGCCTGACTTCCTTCAGCCTCAAACCCCCTTTGCTCATATTTCTACTGTTAGCCAGAGAGAGGTGATAATTTATGATGTCTTTATAGATTTTATGGTTCACAGAGACGTTTCATATCTGTCATGAGAACAGTGACCCCACTGTTGTCTCTGAGGGCCTTAGGTAAGTCCACTTGTCAGGGCTCGTCACACCACCTTGGTCTTAAGGTACAATCCAAGTGGACTCCAAGAGCTAATTTGCCTGTTATTATTGGCATTTGGGCACCAGAGCCAGGAGAACTCTTGTTCAGAGTTTCACCTTGGGGCCCTATAACCTTCCTCCCTTAGTGCATTATAATGGCCCTGACATCGTGAGTGTTCCAGGGACTAGGATAGGGTTTTTCTCATAACGCCAAATCATAGCTGTCTTTCTACAATTTGCAAGAAAAAAAAGTCAAGTAATGGAGAGAATTTTCTCCATTTTTTATTTTCTCCCATGAACATTAGTATCTGTGGCTGCTTATCTGCCAGCAAATGCTAGCAGAAGGCAAAGGGAAGAGGACAGGAGCAACCAAATATTTTGTAAAACTAGGAAACTATTTAGAGTAGTGCCTGTATTATTGTTTTATGAGATGTAGAGACATATGCTTAACAGCCTTGTCGTTGCTTAGTAAATTGTTCCTAATTTCTATGATAGAAATTAATATGTTGTGCTTCCTCACATGACACATTGAGAAAGACACAACATTATCTGTGCAATATTTCTGTCAAAAATGTGTCGCCTGAACCAAACTGTGAGAAACAATCAGATAAATTCAAACCGAGGGATATTCTGCGAAACAGCTGGCCTGGACTTATAAAAAATGCCAGTGTTGGGGCACCTGGCTGGCTCAGTCGGTATATGCAACTCTTGATCTTGGGGTCGTGAGCTCGAGCCCCGTGTTGGGCATAGAGTTTACTAAAAAAAAATGCCAGTGTCAAAAAAATGTTAGAACAAGTGTTGACAAGGGTGTGGAGAAATTAGAACCCTGGTACATTGCTGGTGGGAATAGTGGTGCAGCCACTATGAAAAGAGTCCAGTAATTCCTCAAAAAATTAAACATAGAATTACCATATGAGCTGGCGGTTCCACTCCTGGGTATACACCCAAGAGAACTGAAAACAGGTATTCAAACAAAAACCAGTACACCAGAATTCACAGCAACACTATTTACAGGAGCCAAAAGGTGGGAACAACTCAAATGTCCATGCGTGAACGAATGGGTAAACAAATTGTGTCATATCCATACAATGGAATATTATTAGGCCATAAAAAATAATGAAGTACTGATACATGCCACAGCATGGATGAACCTTGAAAACATTATGCTCAGTGAAAGAAGCCAGACACAAAGGGCCATATACTGTATGATTCCATTTATAGGAAATGTGCAGAATAGGCAAAACTATAGAGCTAGAAAGCCGACTGTGGTTGCTGGGGGTTGGAGGTGTGGAGGGAATGGGGGGAGTGACTGTTTAATGGGTTAAGGATTTCTATCTGGGGTGATGAAAAAGTCCTGGAACATGATAGCAGAGATGCTTGCACAGCAACGTGAACGAACTTAAGGCTGCTGAACTGTGAAATGGTTAATTTTTTTATATATGTATTTTACCACAATGTTTTATTTATGTTCTTTTTTAAAGAGATCTTATTTATCTATTTGACAGAGAGGGAGAGAGAGATAACGAGGAAGAGAACACAAGCAGGGGGAGCAGCAGGCAGGGGGAGAGGGGGAAGCAGACTCACCGCTGAGCAGAGAGCCCCCTGTGGGGCTCAATCCCAGGACCTGGGATCATGACCTGAGCTGAAGGCAGATGCTTAACTGACTGAGCCACACAGCTGCCCCTTACCACAATTTTTTAAAAGTCAGGGTCTTGAAAGACCAAAAACAAAGAAAAGAAAAAAGAAAAAAGCTGCAAAACTCTTCCAGGCCAAAGGAGACTTGATCACTAAAGATCACTAAATGCATGATCCTTGATGGGATCCTGGATCAGAAAAAAAAGAAAAGAAAAAAAAAAAACAGGTATAAAGGACATTATTGGGGGAATTGGGGAAAGGTAAATATGGACTGTAAATTAGAGAGCAGTGATAACATATTAAAGTTTAAGAAGAGAATTTAGCATGTCAAAATAGTACAGGTTATACTAACAGAGCATTCTAGATTCCTGGTGCTCTGACAACTCAACAGTATTGAGATCCATTGCCTTACACTCTGGTGTAAGGACAGACCCCCCTGATTAAAGCTTGTGAAATTGCATGCAAGTGAATCCCAGTTTAGGAAAATCGGTTATTAAAAAATGTGGATTTACTAACCAACTAACACCTAACAAATTGGGCATGGTTGTTTTTAAATAGATTTCATTTTTTAGAACAGTTTTAGTTTTACAGAAAGATTGGGAAGATAGTACAGAGAGTTCCCATATACCCCACATCCAGTTTCTCTCAACATCTGACATGAGCGTACATTCGTGACAATTAATGGTATTACCATTATCACCAAGGTCCATACTTTATTCAGATCTCCTCAGTTTTTGCTTAACACCCTCTTTGTGCTCCAGGATGCCATCCAGGATACCAAATTTCATTTAGTTGTCCTGTCTCCTTAGGTTTTTGTTGGCTGTGACAGTTTCTCAGAATTTCCTCGGTTTTGGGGGAGCCTGGGTGGCTCAGTCAGTTAAGCATCTGACTCTTGATTTCGGCTCCGGTCCTGATCTCAGGGTTGTGGGATGGAGCTCCATGCATCGAGCTCGAGCTGGTCATGGACAGGCTTGAGATCATCTCTCTGCCCCTCCCCCCTAAAAAAAAGAGAAAGGAAAGAATTTCCTCAGTTTTGATGACTTTGGCACTTTTGAGGAGCACTGGTCAGTTCTTTTGTAGAATGTCCCCGTATTGGAACTTGCCTGGTGTTTTTCTCATGGCTGTAACGGGGTTATGTGTTTTCAGGAGGAAAACCACAGCAGTGAAGTGTCATTTTCCATCCCATCATATCACATACCTGTGATTTACTTCTGTGGATGTTGACCTTACCTACCTGGCTGAGGTAGTGTTTGCCGCCAGGTGCTTCCACCGTAAAGTTAGTCTTCCCCCCCCCTTCCACCCCGTGCTCTTCGGAAAGAAGTCACTCTGTGCAGCCCACACTTGGGAGCAGGGAGTTGTTCTCCACCTCCTTGAGAGTGCAGCGTCTACACACAAATTATTTGGAATTCTTCTGCATGGGAGATTTGTCTTTTCTCCCTCGTTTATTTATTTAAGCCTTTTAAAAAAAATTTAAGTCCTTTTTATCCGTATGGACTTTATCCGTATTTTATGTTTGGGGTAATAATTTCATACTTCCTTATTTTGACGTCCCTTTGGACATCAGCGTGGGGGGGGGTGTTTGTTTTTAAGCATTTCCTCACTTTCTGGCACCATGAGATACTCCAGGTTTATCTCGTATATCTCCTGCTCCAGTGGAGAGTGGATTGAACCATTTTCCCAAGGAGGCCAGGGGATGGCTATTTTCATTATAAGGTGCTTACTCACCTTCTATAAGGATAGAAGTATTGGTGTGTGCAAGTTATTTTACATAATTTGATTGACAACTCTTCAGGAACATGCCTTTTGCTAGACTCGGCTATTTTAAAAACTATGTCTAGCTTGTAAAAATTTCCAGTGAGGCTTCATTCTAGCCAGAATATGAAAAGCCATTCTAAGAAGTGTCTTTATCTCCATCCTCATGATGAAAGGAGGTCATTGGCGATATTGCGGGGTGTTATAAGGATTTTGTGGCAAAGCCTGACATGGCAGAAAGAGTTCCGGACTGAGATTGGAAACTGGGTTCAGTCCAGATGTTTCCTCTGCACCCACGTGCACTTGGTCAAGTATCACTGTGCTCTTTGGGCCTCATCTATAAAAGAGGTGAGTGGCTGAGCTCATTTCTAAGGTTCTATTCAGCTCTAAAACGCTGTACTATTAACGGCGGCGGCATTAACTTTGGGACGGCAGTAGCTTTGAGGAATTCAGGGTGGGAGATGTGGGCAGGAATAGGAGTGTGAAAGGGCAAGCTGTGACTCCAGGATGAAGAGGCAGATCAGGGATAGAAATGTCGAATTTTAGAGTTGGCTAGTGAGCTCCGGGTAAGCAGTGTCATTCGTGATCGTATTAAATATTAATGATAATATTAAAGTCTTAATCTTGATTTTAATGTAACCTGCACCTGCTGCTCTAGACGCCTGGCTGAGTGTGCTTTAGGCTTGTGGTTCTCAAACTTGGCTGCACACTGGAATCACCTGGAACGCATTCAGAAGTACTGTTGCCTGGGTTCCAATGTCAGAGATTCTGGAATATGTGCTTTGGGGTGCAGCCGAGGCATCAGCGGTTTTAAGTTCTTCTCTCCCTGCCCTCCCTCCCATTCTAATGACACCGAGTTTGGAAAAGATAGACTCTAGATGTTCTTGTCCCTCTCCCATATAACATACAGGTCTCCTTAAGGGCAGGGACCGTATCTTACTCATCTCTGCGGTCCTCGGAGTACATTGTGCAGAGCCGCCGATGAACGGAATTTGGACAGTGTGTTAGTTTCCTATCGCAGCTGTAACAAGTGACCACCAACTCATTGCCGACTACAACACAAATTAGTTTTCTTACGTTCTGGGGGTCAGAATTCCAAAATGGGTCTCACTGAGTAAGACCAAGGTATCAGCAGGGATGGTCCCTTCTGGAGGCTCCAGAGGAGACTCTATTTCCTGCCTTTCTCAACTTTTAGAGGCTGCCTGTCTTCCGTGGCCCATGGCACCACTGCACTCCCACCTCTGCTTCCACTGTCATACTGATCTCCTTCTCTGACTCCGACCTTCTTGCCTCCCTCTTCTAAGGCCCACCAGGGCAATCTCCCCATCTCCAGATCCTTAATCACATTTGCAAAGCCCCTATGGCCACGGAAGGTGACATATTCACAGGTTCCAGGAATTAGGACAGGACATCTTTGGGGGGACATATTCTACCTACCACAGATAAAGGCAGAGCAGCTTTGCAATTACAGGCCCACACGTGGAATGAGGTTACCGCCATACGTGGCATCTCTTTACTTTCTTTCTTGTTTTAGTTGGGTTAGGATTTAATCAGAGACCGTCTCTGTGGAAAGTTATACATCCTAGGAAAATTTAACATGTTGCAAAACAGTGAGGAGACTGGGAACAACAGAAATAAAGAGCAGATACATATCTTTCAATGATTCAGTAAAAGGATATTCAGAACCGTTAATTAGCTGCGGGGAGTTTTAAAGGGCAGGCAGGCCAAGATACTCAATCACTCTGGCAGAGGGCTGTGCCTACAGGCCTCAGGGGTGATTGGGATCTCTGCCATGCGGTTTCCTCTCCTCCCACCCACTCCGCCTTGCTCCCTCAGCCTGGTTCTGCTGGGGGACTACAAGCCAGCTGGCACCTCCAGCCCCACTCCCCGCTCTGCAAGCAGCTCCCTCTCTCCTAACAAATCGCATAAGGGAGGGCCAGCAGATAACACATCTGACCCTGAGTCCGAGGCAATGTCAAATGACTGGGGGGGCAAGGCTGTGTCTATAGCCAGAGAAGAGTCCTGAAAGATATGGTTTTAGATAAGGGTCTAAATGCGCCGGAAGGCAGAGGCCACTAAGGAAAAATGTCTTTCTGCTGAGGGACTACTCTGACCCTATTACCTCTCTAGGGGCCCTATTCCCTTCTCCCACCAAAGCCCCAAGATGGCTCTTTCCAGCTGGTCTCTGTCTTGTAGGACAGTGGAGTCTAGCCAGCCATCTCCTTCCCCACTGAGTTGGTCAAGTCCCTGCTGCTGAGAACTCCCTCCAGCCAGAGCTTGGCCCCAGCTATTGCCATGGTGACAGCCAGCTGCTGCTTAGCACCAGCCTGGGGACTGGGCACAAAGAAAGAGTGGCCAAGAGATGTGCACACTGGGCTGCCCTGCACTCCTGGAGGCCTGGGGAGGGGGCAGAAAAGGCCCCTTTGGGGATTGCTGGTACACAGCTTTATTCTCTCAGGGAGGAGCCAGGATGTTTGAACTGTCTTTTGCTCCACACTGGAATCCAGGGTTATAAAGATAAAGGCTCCTTTGCCAAGGCAGTTTGGTATTTTACACACATGCATTCATGCATGCATTCTTTCGCATTGGTATGCTCTTCCATTCTCAAATTTGACACCATTTTGACCCCCAAGGGAGTTAGGGATCTGGGAGTGTGCATCTACTCAGGCCTGCTTCAGCTTTAACACCTGCCATTGGGGGCACCTGCGTGGCTCAGTCGATCGGGCATCTGCCTTTGGCTCAGGTCATGATCCCAGGATCCCAGGATTGAGCCCCGCTTTGGGCTCCTTGCTCAGTGGGGAGTCTGCTTCTCTCTCTCCCTCTGTCCCTCCCCCCTTCATGCTCTCTCTCTCTTTCAAATAAATAAAGAAAATATTTTTTAAAAACCCTTCCCTTTGATGTAGCTGAATTCAAATTCAAAACTTGTGACCCTGGACAAGTTAACTATTAGTAATGGTAGATATATTTATTGTCAGGCATTGTGTTAAATGCTTTCCATGCATTATCTAATTTCACAGTAGTTTTATTCGATGTAGTTGTTTTAAATTCCCATCTTTAGGTACAAAACTGAGGCCCAGAGATTTGTTTATCAGAGGCCCAGGTTTGACTGGCTCCAAAGCCCACATTCTTAACCACTGTTAGTAACCTTGAATTGCCTTAATTTTCTCATCTGTGAAATGGCGAAAATAGCTGCCCCACAAGATAACTGTGTTGTGGGGATCATATGAGATCATCTTGGTAAAAGCTTTTCTTGGAGGCAAAGTAGACAGATGCTATCAACTGAATCTCTGGGGAGACAGAGGTGCTCAGCTCTGGCTCCTAGGAAAGTCATCGTCCTCCTGTTCTCCTTAAGGTAACTTGCAGTGGGCTCTCTGGTTTCCAAAATCTCAGGGTCTGCCTCATTCCCTGTGTCCCCAGGTGATTTCCATGGTGATGGTGGCTGTGGGAGTCTACGCTCGGCTGATGAAGCATGCAGGTGAGCTAGAGGTCCCCTCCATCCCCCCATGACTCTTGCCAAGCCCCTTCCTCCCCTGCTTCCTTCAGCCCTGGCCCTCTAATACGCTTTCCCACATAAGCTGTGGAGCTAAAGAGGACAGCTGTCCTTTTGCCCAATCTTAACACCCTACTCCAAGGCATGAGGCCAGCCATGCCTGTTCACCAGGATTTCCCTGAGCTCCCACGAATCATCCAGGATCTGCCTGTATTTTAGGCTTAGGAAGTATCTAGGAAAGGAGGCAGGCCTCTGGGAGCAGAGAGTCATCAGAGGCCACAGCACCCCCCTCACTGTGTCCTGAAGTAACTCAACCTCCATTCCTGTTCCACTGCACAAAGTCTCCAGGAAACGGAATCTGCAAAAGTGGGAGTCTAATGCCATTCTAATTCTTTTCTGGAGCGAAAGTGGTTCCTCCTCTCTTAAGCTTGGGAATAAAGGCTCTCACTTTGTTAGTTCCTCAAATTAAATGTCACAAACCCTTCTGGGCCTTTTTTACTCTCCCCTCGGGAGGGGAGAGTACTGCCTCCCCATAACCGTCATCCGACCATACTAGGGATTCCCCCAGCAGAGAACAGTTCTGGGGGACACCCCCCCACCTCGTAGTCAGCACCAGGCTCAGACTGAGAGACAGTCCTTCCCCCAGAAGCAGCCTTGGCCTGCCTGGCCGTGGACCCTGCCATCCTGCTGATTGTGGTGGGCGTTCTCATGTTCCTGCTCACCTTCTGCGGCTGTATTGGATCGCTTCGTGAGAACATCTGCCTCCTACAGACGGTGAGTGGTCAGGGGCCCCCAGAAAGACCCTGGCCTCCTCCATATGCCTCCCAGGCTCCTGATGCCATTCCTACAACCTTTCAGTTTCGTCTGTCCCACCCCCCACTCCAAGGCCTGTGCTGTCTGCTCCCCACTATAGGGCTCAGCCCAGATGACCCAGCACAGGGTGGCCAACCTCAAGACAGCATGGCAGAGGCAGAGGCCTTTATCATGCGTGGGGCATCTGGGAGAAGTGCCCCATAGCTCCCCAGGACCCAGTACTCCCCATGGCCCTGAGAGGGGCTAAAGCCCAGCATGGTAATCAACTGTCTCCTTTTCCTGCCTGCTCCCCACAGTTCTCACTCTGTCTCACCATCGTGTTCCTGCTACAGCTGGCTGCAGGGGTCCTGGGCTTCGTCTTCTCAGACAAGGTAACATTGGGAGCCGAGGGGGCCTCCTCAGGTGTGAACCAGAGGGAGGAAGAGAAGGTTCCTGCCTAGGCTTAGCCTGATTAATTAACCACAGGGCTCCTTCCCCTGAGAAGCATCAGCCTTTGAAAGATTCTCCTTAGGGATGAACGAATGGCCTTTAAAGTCACCATTTTTAAAGAGGATTTCCAAATGGTAAAGTGTTTTCCTCTGACACTCTGAGAAGCCAACAGGAAAATAAATTCTATGAACACAAAGTTAAAATAATCTTCAAACTTTAATGGCAAATTATTGGGTAAAACAATTATCAAGTAGACCATAGACAATATGAGGAATCTTTTCTTTCTTCTAAACATTGCTTATTGGGATAAACAAAAGGAAAGAAGGGGGTAACTAAACGAGATTTTGAGCAGTGCTCACCATAGCTGGAAGTGGTCTGCTATTTAGTGACAGTCCTTTTAGTTAAGAACCAGAATTCCTTTCTCAAAGAGCAAATGATTACCAGGGATAGTATTGGGCTATAGACAAGAAACTCTGAGAAAAGTAGCAGAGCAAGAAGGAAGAAAGCATGGTGGAAACTATGAAATGGGGAGCCACTGAGTTCATTCAGAATGTCCTAACCCTTCTGACTTAGTAAAATCCTAAAATGATGTTTGGAGTCTAAAGAGATGCAGTTCTCTTCTGTCCACTGGAGGTCAGTGTCTCAGCTTTGTAATCTCTTTTCTACCAAAATATGTATGTATTAAAGTCTCTGCTTTGCATCAACAAGTATTTTGCGCTAAGAGTGTTCAGAGGTAAATAAATCTTGGATTATCTCAAAATGTGGCTCTGAGAAGAGGCAACAGCAGGTCCTGTGTTTCTCTTGCCTACTGATACCTGAGGGCCCAGGGATGGATGGGCTTTGGAACTGGCCATCCACCTAGGACCTGGTTCTGATTTCAAGGCTGACTTAACTGAAGAAGGACGACCATTGAAGGGAGGAACAGGCTAGGGATCAGTGCTGTGTTCTGATTCCCTACTCATGTCTCTGGCAGGCACGAGGGAAAGTGAGCGAGATCATCAATAATGCCATTGTGCACTACCGAGACGACTTGGATCTACAGAACCTCATCGATTTTGGCCAGAAGAAGGTATGGGCTAGGAGTGGGGGGTTCACCTGTGGTTTGAGAGACTGTAGGCAAAAGTTAATACCATCCCAAGAGACACCTCACCCTCCAGGCCTATGGGCTTCTTCATTACCTGCCAGGTAATGGATTCTGGAAGGAGGTTTGGCAAAAAACCATACATAACAGAGTGCTTTGAAAGTACTTTTAAGAGAACAGAACAGTAGTGTATATAGTAATCTACCATTTGTGTAAAAAAAAGAGGGAGGAAAAATATGTATCCATATTTGCAAAAGGAATTTACAAGGATATGTAGAAAGTATTCTAAGTTGTTACTTATAGGGGGATAAGGAAATGGGCAGATTTTAAAATATTACCTATTCAAAAGTTAAGTGTTCAAAGTTGTGGCAAAATGTACCATTTTAACCTAAGTATACAAATCTGTGGCACCAAGCACACTCACATTGTTTACATCCATCACCACATCCCTCTCCAGAACTTTTTCGTCTTCCCCAAACGAAACTCTACCCATTAAACACTGATTCCCGATTTCCCCCGCCCCAACTCCTGACAACTACCATCTATTTTCTGTGTATGAATTTGACCACTCGAGGGACCTCATATAAATGGAATCGTACAGTATTTGTCCTTTTATGACTGGCTTATTTCACTTAGCATGTCTTCAGATTTCATCCATGTTGTAAGATATGTCAAAGTCTCTATTTTAAGGCGGAATAACATTCCATTGTATGTATCAACCACACTTTGTTAATTCACTCATCATGCACACCTGGGTCACTTCCACCATTTAGTTATTGTGAATAATGCTGCTATGAATCAAAAGTTGAATTTTAAATAAAAGTGCTTTTGAGACCAGTACTGAGTTCCCCTTCCCTTGGTGCAAGTTGCTTGGATCCTACGTGCTTTCATGGAGTAATTATGGGCACATAATATTGAAGATTCTCTTCTGTTTCCTCTGTATTAAAACAAATATTTTCAACACTGATCCTTTAATTATTTCAGCCAGTGTTTTTGAACACCTCCTTTTGCAGCCTCTATACTATGCAGAAACTGCTCTCAAGGAGCTCATAGCTGAATGTGAAAAACAAAAAATATATACAAGTATGGTCGTTATAACAAGGTATATCAAGGTAAAGGCCACTGAGAAACGTGAGCTCAAGGTTTAACATTGTGTTTTAAAACAACCTGAATTTACAAATGGAAGCTGGCCATGGACTTTTGACTGCTCTGAGAATTCCCCTGGTCACTTCAGTGTGAGGAGTGGGGGATTCTTAACCTCTGTGGTGGGCTTTGTTGCAGTTCAGCTGCTGTGGAGGGATTTCCTATAGGGACTGGTCCCAGAACATGTACTTCAACTGTTCAGAAGACAACCCAAGCCGTGAGCGCTGCTCTGTGCCTTACTCCTGTTGCTTGCCCACCCCGAACCAGGTGAGCCTACATCCCACTTCATTTCCTCCTGGGCAGCAATTTCAGTTACTTCCCAACTAGGGTAGCCACTGTGGGGAATCCCCATTGCCTAGCTTAACCCATCAATTTCGTAGGACAGCTGTCAGATGTTTCTCTTCACCCCAATCTAATGACTCTGTTAACTTTTCACTCCTGCGGTCCACGTGGGGATTCAGAAGGGGCAGGTCTCTAAAGCAAGGAGAACTGAACTCAGATCTCCCAGAGGGAAGGAAGCTTGCATTTAGCAACTTCCAAGTTAGGATCCTCCACGTATATTCCCTAATAATTTAGGAATTTAGGAAGGGTGGGAAGACCATCAGCTAGGGCCCAAAATAAAAAGTTTGGGAACGGGAGTTCCATTTGGCTTTTCAACTCTTTGATCAACACCATGTGTGGCCAAGGTATGCAGGCCCTTGACTACTTGGAGGCTAGTAAAGTCATCTATACCAATGGCTGTATTGACAAATTGGTCAACTGGATACACAGCAACCTCTTCCTTCTTGGTGGTGTAGCACTGGGCCTGGCCATCCCCCAGGTAACTTACCCTGTAAGACTTGTGGGTCCTACAATTCTGCAAAGACTTCTTTGTTTTGGGGAGGGCACCTGGGGACCAGCCAGGGTGTCAGGCATTGACATTGCTACGAAGCAGGGGATGGGGTGGTGCTAACCATACAGGGAAGATCAAGTCAGGGAAAACAAAGACATCACTCATTGCTGAGGGCCCAATCCATCTCACCTCTCCCAGCTGGTAGGAATCCTGCTGTCCCAGATCCTTGTGAATCAGATCAAAGATCAGATCAAGCTACAGCTCTACAACCAGCAGCACCGAGCTGACCCATGGTACTGAGAATCCATCCTGCACCTCCTCACTATGGCGACAGGCGAGCCTCATCGACCAATAGCAATGGGTATAGCTCTCAGCACCAAATGGAGATTTGGATTCCGGTTCCCCAGTGACAGCCCAGTGGGGAGAAGCCAAGTCCAGCCGGGCAGAAGGCAGGGTGCACAGGTGGCTCAAATTTTGGAAGGATGCACTTGCTCCTCTCCTCCATCTTAGCCCTCGGCATTGTTAGAGTTATTCTGCATTATTTTTAACCTTACGCATTTGGGTTTATGGTTTTTGTTTTGTTTTTTTTTTTAAATTTAGTCTGGGCAGAGATGTTTGCGAAACATCAGTTGCACAGAGTTTTGGGGGTGCTAGGTGTTGCTTTTCACCGAGGCACTACAACCCATTGTTCTACCAGGGCTGCTACTGAGCCTGCTGGACATACTCTGATTCCATCTGTTGCCAGCAAGACCTGGCTGGAGAGTGGACACCAACAGCCCTACCTGGAGTCCAGTCCGTATGATACCAGCTCCAGAAGCGAAGAGAGTGGAATAGGCAGTGAGCTTGGGGTGGACTGGGGACGGCTGAATGTGTTGGGTAGGAATGGAAGGCGATGTGTTTACTAAATGCTGCCCAGCCATCCTCCCAGGTAGTCAAAGTGAGCTACATCCTGCCCCTCCTTCATTTCCATGGAAACATGGCAGCAAGGGCAAGGGGTACAACAGCAGCCGAATTCATCCCTCTCCCCCACTCCACCCGTTTTTAAAAGGTTTGGAACCATGGTCTTTATACTCTGCAGCCAGCAGAGGTGGGACCGAGCCACTTGTGCCCTTGAATTCCTCCCCTCTGGCCCTCCCTCTCCAGCGAGTGGGGTTTCTTTAACCTTGGCAGTGTGCTGAAGAGGAAAGGTTAACACCCCCCCCTCGCCCCCATTACCCTGCACCAGAGCTCAGTATTTCTACAGTGTAAGAAGCAGGGATCTTGCTGGGGCAGGGGAGCCAGAAGTGGCAATAAAAGTTTGTTGACCTGCGCTAAATTGGACTCCATGAATTTTCCATTCTGGCAACAAGAAGGGGAGGGGTAGAAGGGCGCAGCGGGTGGGCCCTCCCTCCAGGTGGGGACTGGAGACTCCCCTAAACACCACAATACGTCCCGGGCCCCATCCCTCGCCCCACCTCCCTCAACCAGATGCACTACTCCCCTCCCACAACCCCGCCCCCTCTGGTCTAAATTAGGTCGAAAGATTCCCAGTTCCGACCTGGGAATGGCGTAATGTTTCCCAAAGCCAGATGTTAATTTTTTCCCCAAACTAAACTGAATTAAAATTGGCCACCCAAAACTTTCAGGACGGGGGTAGATAGGCACACAGCTGGAAATCAGAGTCTAGCGCTCTCCGCTAGGGCGGGGAGGGGAACGAGGAGGAAGAAGGCCCTCCCTTCGCCCCCCAGTCTGGGCCCTCCAGCCCCCTCCTCCCTCTTTATCTGAAGGAGCTCGTACCGCTGCCAGCCGTACTCCAAGGAGTATTCAGAAAAAATTCCCAGCGGGGCGCGGGGCTCCCTCACGCCCAGAGAAGCGTGCGAGGGCGGCTAGCCTGGAGGCCCGGCGGGCGCGTCGGGGGCGGGGCCGGGGCGGGGCCGCGCGGCGCTGTGGGTGGTCCCCGCCCCCGCGGCGGCAGGAGCCGGCGCCTCCGCCCCCAGCCAGGGAGGCGCTGGGAGCTAGGTTGCCGGGGGGCGGTACGGGGCCGTGGGACGCAGCTATGCTGTTAGTGTTCCCCGAAGTCTCGCTGCCCTCTGCTGTCGGGGGTCTCAGACTAGGAGCTTTGGCCTGGCCGGTGAAAGACTCGAAAGAATCCCGACCGCGCTGGAGAGGCTGAGTCGCGAGTTCTCTCCCCGCCCCCAGTTTCTTCTAAACGAGCCTTCTGCTCCTGGGAGGGCGCCTTTCCAGCAGCCGCCTGGGGCCCCAGCCAATGTTTAGCTCCAGCTAGTAACACAACGGAAAGAAAAAAATAAAATCATCACAAATAAAAAAATTAAAAGTAAGGGCCTTTTATTCTGAGAGAAGAGTAAAAAATGTGTCGAAGACACATTTTATAAAGTATTTTATACTTTTTCTTCTTTTGGTGACGCGCACCGTCACTTGGGTTAGGACTTGGGGTGACGCACTTTCCCGGTTCACCGGCTTGGAGGAGCTCACCTGGCAAGGGGCTCGTCTGGGGCCTCTCGGAATAAGAGAACAGGAATGGAGGTCCACAGAACCAGGATTCAAATCCAGACTGCTAAAACTCCAAACTACACCTTTATTTAGGTCTTTCGGCTCTAGCCTTCTGGGCTTGGACGAAAGGATCAGGAATTTTGCCCAAGTCCCAGGCCTTATAGGGCCGCTAGCAGAAGTTCAGAAGCTTATATTGCAGTTCGTCGTTCCTAGTTACATTCATTTCTCAGTGTCTCTGGTTCTCAGTCTCTCTAGCTTACTTTCTCTTTGGCCTGATGCTGGGAGAGAAAATGCCCTGATTTTTAAAATGGTTTCTCATTGGTATTTCATGTTTCATTTTAATTTGCTCCCTGGATTTCAGCTTCTAATAACCCTAGTCTCAAACATGTGGTGGGGTTAACACTGGTATCTTAGAATAGCTATCAAAACTAGGCCTCAGAGGTGGTGAACGGAGGAAAATTCTTGGGGCCACGGAAATCAGGCCAGATGGACAGAAGTGGGAGAAAGGCCTGAAGGATGGTGAAAATCCTGCTGGGATGAGGTGGCAAGAAAGGTACTGCTAGTTCTGTGGGCCTCAAACCCTACTATGTAAACAGGGACTTTGAGTCCAAGAGTGCAAATTTTGCAGAATGTTCAATGAAGTTCTGATTCCCTCTGAATTTGTTTTCTATTGCTGCTGTGACAAATTACCGCGAATTTAAAACAATACGAATTTGTTACCTGACAGTTTTAGAAGTCAGAAATCTGAAATGGGTCTCATTGGGCTAAAATCAAGGTGTCATCCGAGCAGAGTTCCTTCTGAGGGCTCTAGAGGGTCCATTTAACAACTTCTAGAGGCTGTTTGTTTGCCTGGCCCCTGTTTTCATCTTCAAAATACATCGACCTCTGCCTCTGTGGTCACATCTTCTTTTTCTCTAACCCTGACTCTCCTATGTCCCTCTGATTATATCGAGCCTGCCCAGGTTATCCAGAATAATCTACCAATTTTAAGAGTCTTAATTTAACCACATCTGAAAGGTTCCTTTTACCGGGTAAGGTAATAAACACACAGGTTCCAGGAATAAGGACATGGACATTTTGGGGTGGTCATCATTCAGCCTACGACACCCCCTTCCCACTCTCATGCATCTCTTAAGGTGGGGGAATCGTAGAAATGAGCTATTGTTGGTTACTGGCAAGAGCTTGAGGTGGACATTGTCTGGCCTTGGGTCTAAAAATTACCTAACATTTATTCAGTGTTTACTGTGTGCCTGGCACATATTTACTATAAGTGTAATATGAGGGTCCCTTAATATGCTATTTTCTGATATGTCCTCATCCCAAAGAGCAGATATGTTAACAGGGTCAGGGACCAGTCTCAAAAAGGGGATACAGAAAGCTTCTTCTACCAAAGAGTTCCCCTGGGCCATTACTCTAAAGAGGTCAGGAACATTTTGTAAACCACACCCTCTCCCCACAAAAAATAAGAGTAATTAGATATTCCAAATTGCCATAGATAAAACATTTAGAGAAGGGGATAAAGTGGGGAGTAACCATGCTCTAGAATTTGTATTGAAAATTAAGCCTCTAGAGTCTTCTCATACCACACCAGGAACCTGGTAAATCAATCAGACGAATGGAATAGCGTAGATACTCCAGAAGCATTTTCAACCATCGGTACTCACTGACTAATCAATGCAGTGATGAGAGGAAGGGGCGATCACTCATAATGTTAGGACAAGTAGATTACAGTATGAGAAAGAAGTAACTGATATTCATCTGTCACATACACTAGATTGCATTCAAGAGAGTAAAATAATTATTTTAAAGCAAAACAAGACAAAACAAAAATTGGAATATCATATTGATCCCAGCTGTAGGGAGCTAGAGTGGACAGCTTTTCGGTGCACCTGCCCGGCTCACAATGGTTCTTCCTTCTTTGGAAATAAGGCCCCTACACCTCAAGCCATAGGGGTGAGTCTCAAGGAGCCATATTTGTACTGTAAGACATGGTCTCCTAGACCGAGCTAACAGGACCAGTCTTAGGCACTGTATTACTTTCCTAGGGATACTGTAACAGAGATCCACACACTGGGTGGCTTCAAACAACAGAAACTTATTGTCTCGTAGTTCTGGAGGCCAGAAGTTTAAAATCAAGGTGTTGGTAGGGCCATGCTCCTCCTGGCACCTCTTGCCTCTTCCAGCTTCTGGTTAAGCTTCCAGAGCCTTAACCTTGGTTGGCATTCCTTGGTTTGTGGCAGCATACCTGCAACCTCTGTCTCCATCTTCACATGGCAATCTTCCTTCTGTGTCTGTGTCCCAATTTCCTCTTCTTATAAAGACCCCAGTCGTGTTGGAATAAGGTCCCATCCTATTCCAGTATGACCTCATCTTAACTAATTACATCTGCAATGACCCTATTTCCAAGTGAAGTCACATTCTGAGGTACTGAGGGGGTTAGGGTACTCGGGGTTAGGGCTCCCCTTTTAGCGGGGGAGACGAGAAACACTATTTACCCCGTAACACGCACCTAGCCCAAACAGTGCCATGAGTTCCCTCCCTGGGATTTGGAATTGAGAATGAGATTCTAGTCACAGCCTGAGCTGACTGGTCTGGTGAAGAAAGAGAAGCAAATGGAAACTGAGGCTCAGCCTTCTTACACTTCACGAACTAAGTAGCAGAGAGTCTATTTACAGAAAGAGAAGAATGAAACAGATGAGGAGTGAGGAGGCAGAGGGGGAAAAAGGGCAGAGGAAGGATGCCCCAGGTGGCAGCTTTCACTACGGTCCTACAACATTTTGCAGCTCCACTGCTATCCTGCCTTGGGCTCCCTGAGGCACTGTAGGCTTCCCAAAAAGCTTGGTTTGTTTGCTTAAGGAAACTCAACTTGGATTTCGTAGCTTACAAGCAAAGCTAATGGAAAAGCTATAATCAGAATAAGATACCCTATTAGTTTTCCTTGCTGCTATAACAACTTACCACAAACTTAGTGCTTAAAACAACACAAATTTATTATCATACAGTTCTGTAAATCAGAAACCTGGTATGGGTCTCACTGAGCTAAAATCACAGTGTTGGCAGGGCTGCATTCTTTTCTGAAGGTTCCAGGGGGAGAATCTCTTTCCTCGACTTCTCCAACTTCTTGAAGCCCCTTCTTCCATCTTTAAAGTCATTTGTCTGGTTCTCTACAGCCTGAACACTTTTCTTCCTTTTAAGGACTCAAGTGATTGGATTGGACCCACCTGCATAACACAAGCTAATCTCCCCACCTCAAGGTCCTTAACTTTAATCACATCCACCTGCAGAGTCCCTTTTGCCGTGCAAGGTGTCATAGTCACAGGTTCGGGGATTAGAATGTGAACATTTTTAGGGCCCATTTTTATGCCTTCCACAGATGCATAACAAAATGTGTCGTGACCATTTGTAATAAAATAGATGGCTGAGAGTTTAATGATCTTTCTTTGTACTGTTTCTCTTGTAAAATTGTTTCATTTTATTTGAACGACTCATTCTGAAGCTTTGGCCTCCTAAAGCTCTTTTTGAGGAACGCAGGGTCAGCTCTGTCAGATCAAGGACCTTCTCATAGCTGAAGGTTTAACTATCCCGGAAACACACTAAACGAGGATATATTCCCCAAAGACCTGATTGGAGCCAGGAAGGAATAAACAGAATGGAATCAATTGCTTATTTCCCACTAGAGAATTGCATGTATTAAGATGTTATTACTGAAAAAAAGACAATGGAAATTTCTCTGAACAGAGAGTCTGGGGTGGATACCTTGATAAAGGTGTTGTTTCTGGCAGAAGGCTGTAACGGCCAGTGTACTTATAGACACAATAAAGGAAATGTACACTTACAGGAAGGAGATAAACTCATGCAGTCAACAAAGACAAATGGGCCAGGTGCCGTTGTAGGACTGGGCATCCAGTGGAGAACACAAGTTCCTGCCTTCCTAACTCTACTGGAAGATATAGATTTATACAAAATATGTTATATCTTATACATTACATATACTATCATGTTAGAGAGAGATCTAGACTATGAAGAAAAGTGAAGCAGCGTACGAGGATAGAGAGTGATGGAAGAGGTGCTGGTTTGGATGAGGCCGTTTTAAAATGCCTCAAATTTAAAAGAAGATTGGTTTTGGAAACAAGGGTAGATTCACAGGAGGTCGCAAAGAAACATACAGAGAAGTCCCATGCACTTTCCCCTCATCTTCCCCAATGTTAGCTTTTTATGCAATTTAGTACAGTATCGAAACCAAGAAAGCGGCGTTAGTGCCATCCACAGGGCTTGTCAGATTGCACCTGAACCAGTTACACACGCACTCATTCGAGTACATGTGCATAATTCTAGGTAATTTTAACATATGTGTAGTCTTGCATAATCATCACCACAATCCAGGTACTGACCTACATATGTGAATTATACTCAATAAAGCTATTACAAAGCAATACGTAACTGTGCCATCATCACAAGGCACATCAGTGTTACCTTTTTGTAGCCACACTCATCCCTCCCCACCAGCACTAGCTCTTGGCAATCACTAATCTGTTCTCCATCTCTATCATTATGTTATTTCATGCGACTTAAACGGAATCATGCAGTAGGTAACCTTCTGAGATTTTTTTTTTTTTTTTTTACTCAGTGTCATTCCCCTGAGATCCATCCAGGTGACACGTATCAATAGTTCTTTCCTTTTGATTTCTGACTAGTACTCCGGCATATGGATGTACCACAGTTTGTTTAACCATTCACCCATTAAAAGACGCTTGGTTAGTTTCCAATTTTGAGCTATTACGAATAAAACTGCTACGAACATTTGTGTACAAGTTCCTGCGTGAAAATAAGTCTTTGTTTCTCTTGGCTAAATGCCCAGGAGTGTGATTGCTGGGTTGTATGGTATGGTTTTTAAACATGGTTTTTCCAGAGACTGACAAACTGTTTTGCAGAGGAGCTGTATCATTTTACATCCCCCAGCAACATGTGAGTGATCCGGCTTCTCCACAGCCTTGCCAACATTTGGTGTTAATCACAGATTTTCATTTTAGCCATTTTGATAAGAAGCTGTGATATCTCATTGTGGTTTAATCTGCATTTCTCGAATGACTAATGTTGTTGAATCTCTTTTCATGTATTTGTTTGCCACCAATATATTCTCTTTGGTGAAGTGTCTGTGCATGTCTTGCTCATTTTCTAATTGGATTGCTGGTTTGTTTTTTTTTTTTAAAGATTTTATTTATTTATTTGACAGAGAGAGACAGCCAGAGAGAGAAGGAACACAGCAGGAGGAGTGGGAGAGGAAGAAGCAGGCTCCCAGTGGAGGAGCCTGATGTGGGGCTCGATCCCAGAACGCCAGGATCACGCCCTGAGCCAAAGGCAGACGCTTAACCACTGCACTACCCAGGCGCCCCTGGATTGCTGGGTTTTTTAATGCTGAATTTTGAGAGTTTTAAAAAATATATTCCAGGGGCAGCTGAGTGGCTCGGTCGGTTAAGTGTCTGCCTTTGGCTCAGGTCATGATCCTAGGGTCCTGGGATCGAGCCCCATATTGGGCTCTCTGCTCAGCGGGGAGCCTGCTTCTCCCTCTCCCTCTGCTGGTGCTCTCCCTGCTTGTGTGCTCTCTCTCTCTCTGTCAAATAAATAAATACAATCTCTAAAAAAATAAATAATACATAAATAAAATATATTCCAGACATTAGACCTTTGTCAGATACGTGATTTGCAAATATTTTCTCCCAGTCTATAATTCGTCTTCTCATTCTCTTAACAGTGTCATCTGCAGCACAAAGCTTTAAATTCTTATGAAGTCCAGTTTATCAATTTTTTCTCTTACTGGTCATTCTTTTGGTATTAAGTCTAAGAATTCTCTGCCTAGTCACAGGTCCTAAAAATTTTCTCTATGTTCTTCCCTAGAAGTTTTATAGTTTTACATTAATATTTAAGTCTATGATTCCTTTTGAGTTAATTTTTGTATAAGGTATGAAGTGTACATTGAGTTAATATTCTTTCTTATGGAGGGCTAATTGCTCCGGTACCGTTTATTGTAAAGGTTATCCCTCCTCCGTTGAACTTTTTTTGCAACTTTGACTAATTTAATTGGGCATATTTGTGGGCTTGTTTCTGAGTTCTCTGTTCCCTAGGTGAATGTGTCTATCTTTCCACCAATATCACCCTGTTGTGATTACTGTCACCCTATCGTAAGCCTGAATATCGAGAAATGGTTTCTCCCACTTCATTTTTGGTTTCCAAAAATTGTTTTGGCTAATTGAGAGCCTTTCACTTTCCACATAAATTTTAGAATAAGTTTGTCTATGTCTAATACAGAAACTTGCTGAGATTTTGATTAAAATTATGTTAAACCTAGAGGTTTAGGGCATCAGTTTAGGGGAAATTGACATCTTTACTATATTGAAGCTTCCCATCCATGAATGGTGTATCTTTCCAAGGATTTGGGTTGTCTTTTATTTCTTTCATCAGCATTTTATGATTTTCACCATACAGATCCTATACTTATTTTTGTCAGATTTATACTTAAGTATTTTATTTTCTTTGGAGCAATTTATAAGGCGTGCCTTCTTCAGGGGGAATATTTGAATAGAGACCTGAGTGAAGCAAGAACATGGAGTGAGCATGAGTGTAAAGGTCCTGAGACAGGAGCTTGCTTCGTGTATGTAAAGAACAGCAAGAAGAACGGCACGTTTGAGGTGGAGTGAGCTAGAGAAAGAGTCGTAGCAAATGAGATCCAGGTTGTCAGAGGTCGACAGGGCCTTGGTGAACTCATGACATGAGACTATAGAATTTTACTCTAAATGTGATGAGATGCCATCAGAGAGTTTTGAACACAGGGATGATATGGCTCAATTTATATTTTAGAAGGACTGTCCTGGCACTGGAAAATAGGCTGTGGGAAGATAAGGGGAAGCGGGAAGCTGTATTAGGAAGCTCTTGGAGTGGCCCAGGTGACAGAGGCTGGTAGCGCAGACCAGGCTGGCAGCGCAGACCAGGCTGGCAGCTGTGGTGGTGATGAGGAATAGTTGCCGTCTAGACATATTTCGAAGGCGTAGCTGAGAGGACTGGGTGTGAGATGTGAGGGAAAGGGAAGAGTTGAGGATGACTCTAAGGTTCTTGGCCAGTGCAGCTGGCTAAACAGTGGTGTCATTTACTGAGAAGAGGAAAACTTCATTCTGTTTTTTCTTTTTAAGATTTTATTTATTTATTTGTCGAGAGAGACAGAGCACAAGCAGGGGGAGCGGCAGGCAGAGGGGGAAGCAGGCTCCCTGCTCAGCAGAGAGCCCAACATGGGGCTCAATCCCAAGACCCTGGGATCATGACCTGAACCAAAGGCAGATGCTTAACCAACTGAGCCACCCAGGCATCCCTGGAAAACTTCATTCTTTAGCATAAAAACAAAAATCGTCACCGTCCAGAAAAGACCTAAAACCTTTATCCCAGTGTGCAGCCCCAGACCAGCGACATTTCTGCAAGGTTGGCTACTAGTTGGTCTTCCAGAAACTTCTGAAATGGCACCTAGGAAGGATGTTGGAGATGAAAGAAGGGAAATGAAACCAACAGTTATTAAGCACATAAGGACCAAGATTTGTCATGCTACTTCACATTGATCCTCATTAGTCTCCTTATAGCTAAATAGTAAGATGCTTTTTCCTTTTCTTTTTTAATTGCTGTAAAATATATATATATGTACATATATATATATAAACTTAGTAGTTATCATTTTAACCATTGTAAGTTTATACTTCAGTGGCATTAAATATATTTAAAATGTTGTATTACCATCACCACTATCTAGAACCAAAACGTTTTCATCATCCCTAACAAAAATTCTGTACCCATTAAACAATAACTCCCCTCCTCCCTCTTCAGTCCCTAGTAAACCATATTCTATTTTCTGTCTCCGTGAATTTGCCTATCCTAAGTGGCTCATATAAGTGGAGTCATTCACTCTTTGTCCCTTTGTGTCTGGCTTATTTCATTCAGCATATAGTTTCAAGGTTCATCCATGTTATACCATATATCAAAATTTCATTGATTTTTATGGCGCAATAATATTCTGTTGCCTGCATACACCACCTTCTGTTTATCCACTCATCTGTTAATGGACACTTGGGTTGTTTCCACCTTTTGGCTATTGTGAATAGTGCTGCTGTAAATATTCACGTACAGGCATCTGTTGGACTTCTTGCTGTCAGTTCTTTTGGACATATACCTAGAAGTGGAATTGTGGGGTCATATGGCAATTCTATGTTTAGCCTTTGAGAAAACCATGAAACTTTTCCATAGCAGTTGCACCATTTTCTATTCCCACCAGCAATGCACAAGGGTTCCCATTTTCCCCTGTTCTTGTCAACACTTGTTATCTTCTCCTAGTATAGTAGCTATGAAGTAATATCTCGTTGTGCTTTTGCATTTCTCTAATGACTAATGATGTTGAACATCTTCTCATGTGCTTATTGGCCCTCTGTAGATCTTCTTTGGAGAAATGTCCATTCGAGTTTTTGCTCCTTTCTAAATTAGGTTGTGTTATTGTTGTTGAAATTTAGGAGGGCGTTATGCATCCTGGATATTAATCCCTTATTAGGTATATGATTTGCAAATATTTTCTCTCATTCCATAGGTTGTTGTTTGTTTGTTTGTTTTTGTTTTTCTGATAGTATCCCTTAATGCACAAAAGTTCTTCATTTCAATGAAGTCCAATTTATCTGTTTTCTTTTATTGCCTGTGCTTTTAGTGTCACACCCATGAAATTGGTGCCAAATCCAATGTCATGCAGATTTTCTCCGATGTCTTTTTCTGAGAGTTTTATAGTTTTAGCTCTTAAATATAGGTTTTGATCCATTTTGAGTTATGTAAGGTTAAGTGTACAACTTCATTCTTTTGCTTATAAATATCCAGTTTTCCCATCACTATTTGTTGAAAAAACTGTCCTTTCCTGATTGAAGAGTTTTGGCACCCTTGTAGAAAATCAATAGACCATCTATATGAGGGTTGGTTTTTAGGCTCCCTCTTCGGTTCTATTGGCTGTCTTTATGTCAGTACCATACTGTTTTAATTATTGCAGTTGAGTAGTAAGTTTCAAAGTTGGGAAGTGTGAGTCTTCCGATTTTATTAATCCTTTTCAAGATTGTTTTGGCTATTCAGAGGCCCTTGCAATTTCGTATGTACTTGAAGATCAGTTTTTCCATTTCTGTGAAAAAGGCTACTGGAATTTTGATAAGGAGTGCATTGAATCTGTAGATCATTTTGGGTAGTATTGACAGCTTCCTATCCATGAAACAGAATGTCTTTCCATTTACTTAGGTCTTCTTTGATTTCTTCAAGCAATGTTGTGTAGTTTTTAGTACACAAGTCTTTTACCTCCTGGGTTAGATTTATTCCTATGTATTTAATTCTTTTAGATGTTGGGTTTCTTAAAAAGATTTTATTTTATTTATTTGACAGAGAGAGACAGCGAGAGAGGGAACACAAGCAAGGGGAGTATGAGAGGGAGAAGCAGGCTTCCCGTGGAGCAGGGAGTCTGATGCGGGGCTCAATCCCGGAACCCTGGGCTCATGACCTGAGCTGAAGGCAGACGCTTAACAGCTGAGCCACCCAGGCGCCCCTAATTCTTTTAGATGTTTTATAAATGGAATTGCCATCGTAATTTCCTTTTCAGGTTGTTCACTGAATTGATAATATGTCATTGATATTATTTCATTGATAATCTCTCATTTTTTGTAAAGGAATAAACAGGGACTTAGAATAAGTTGTCCAGAGGTCCTTGGCTAGTAAGGTCCAACTCAGGTCTCTAACTCCAAATCTATTGCCCTACTTCCCCGAGGAGGTAGTTTACCAGGCCCCTTTCCCATATTGTCCTTTTTCTCTGACTAGATGCTCTTAGTTGCAAATTAAGAAACACTAGAAAAAGAAGACAATGGAGCACTGCAACAATTATGCTCTAAATTCTGACCAGTGTGTCAGCTGAACCATAAGGAGGCAACCAAGTTCTCAAGGACACCCATGATATTCCATAGACACATTCATGTCCATTCTTTTTGAGTGGAGGGCCCAGAGACAAATAACAAAGAGTCAACGTTGAATGTACGACGTCAAAATGCCAAGATGGTTGGTGCGAATGACTCAGAAATCAAGAAGCTACTTGTAGCAATTCAAGTACACAGGAGAGTTTCTCATGGCCCTGACCGAAGGGCTGTGTCATGGCATGCAGATGGGGTTAATACTCTTGAGGAACTGGGTTTGGGTGGCTCGGGCTCAGGAGAGGTGCCCTTTGCAGCCTGCCACCAGGTTGGAGACAAGGAGTGTGTCAAGTAACACGGAAGAGTCTCTAACAGCCATGGCAGTCTTGACATGCCTGCAGGAGGGGAGGGATGAGCTCTGTCCGAGACCCTGAATGCCATTCAGGAACCACTAGGTTCTCTTCCCCAGTCCCCACTGAGTCCTTTTCCTCCTCTCCCAAACCTGTTGTCTCACGGGATGTCTGAATCTCCGCCTCCTGCTGATTCTGTGGAACAGCACAGGCAATTTAAATGTGGAGCCATGACTATTGTTGCGGCTGCCACTGATGGGAACCTGGCCCAGTGGCTGTGGACAGTGCTGTGAGAATTTCCTCAGGCTGCTTTCCTGCTAGCCCTTGCCTAGGCCAGCAAGATATCCAGAAAGGAATGCTGAAGCCTGGTACACAGAAGTATTCTTCTATTATACATACACACACATACACATATACAGAGTTGAGAAATTAGAATTATCTTCTCCCTCCTCCCGAAGGGAAAACCATTCTGGCCGGAAGATACCACCTTAGGATCTTCTCCATTTACCCTCTTCTGTCTCCACTGTAAAGGTGCTATATTGCAATGAGGCATTCTTGCTCATACCTGCCAAGAAATCCCAGACAAGGAATGATAGAGTCTTCATACCTAATGAATTACTAACATTTTTAGGTGGAGAGGTAAGGAGTTGCCCGAGCACATATGTAGGTAGGTTCCTCCTAATACGCAGAACACTGAGAAAATCCCACAGGGCTTCAGAGCTGCCTCAAGAACAACCAGGTAGAAAATAAGTGAGGAAAGTTCACAAAGCAAAAGGTCAGCATGGTATCCAGGCGACTTTTTCTTTGGCTCAGACTTTGGACATGTTATAACAGCATTTCATTTATATCACAGGAAAAAATTAATCAGGTAGGTCATAATGCTTTAAACTATTTTTCCAGTGGGAATATTATGCTGTAATGACACAGTCTAGTCCCACTTCTTCTATAAATCACTAGTGACTTCCCTCAAAATGGTCCCTTGCCTCCAGCCTCTTGCCCTTCAGACCATCCTCACATTGCCTCATTAATGCCTCATTAATTAAGCACATCAATCCTCTGATCAAAAATCTGCGCTGTATCCTTGTTGCCAATGGGCTTAAACCTTAATTCCTCTCTATGCCGTTAGAGGTTTCTTACCAATCATTTTCCCTCCTTCTCCTCTACTGTGTCCTGATTGCCAGGCCAGCCACGCTCTGGGGTAAAGTCATAGTTTCCTGCGCTTGTAATGGCAACTCTACTCCTCTCTACTTTTCTAATTCCTCCTTCTCACACTTCAGGGCTGGATTCAAATCCCACATCCTCCACTTCTCCCCACACCAATCTTTCCCTGCTAGAAATGCCTATTGCATACTCATCGTACACCTCATTTTGGCAGCTAATTTTTTGCGTGATTAATATGCATGTCTGACTGCACCAGATGCTTTGTGACTACAGAGAATAGAGTAAGGTCCCTGCCCTGGTGGAGAAGACATGCTTTATGATGATATATTACTATCTCCTGAGGGCAAGGCTGTCTCCTCGGTAAAATGCAAGTTCTCAAGTTCTGCAAGGATATCATTATTATGGTGCTATGAACATCCTAGGATTTCAGAAAGACTTACTAAATTGAATTAAATCCTCTCTCTGTGTTTCTGAGGGTGGTAGCTGAAGAGCAAAAGTGAATTTGCTCTTAAATGGCCAAACCCAACAAAACCCATCTACTTCAGCAGTGCTGAAGGGGTAAGGGTAGGGGTGAGAAAGGAAAAACCATCCTAGCGTGTTGCAACATGGAAAAGTTGCTCAACGGAAGTCCACTCTCCTGGAGGGACCCCCGGCTGTAAACTGTTGCAGGTATAAACTGTTGCAGGTGAAATCAAGGGCGGTGACTCAAAGTCCCACAAGTAAAGGTGTGAGGAAAGGCCAAATGAGTAGACTAGGGAAAGAGAGCAGCAGAAACGTTTTCAGCCAGCATATGAGCAGTGAGGGCCATAAAGAATGGAATGGCTTCCTTTGAACATAACCAAAGACATGCCAGGGTCAGTCTTTGGAAACCACGGTTCATACTTCACACATCTGTAGCAATAAAGGCTGTTATTGGTACGTTTGGTTTCCAGACACCTGCTCTCACAGGTAACAGCAGTCAGGCAGCTGCCCCGAGTGACTCTGAGTTCATCTCTTACACAGGTTCTGAGTTGGAAGGACTGAGACAAGCGAGTCCCCCAAACCCTGGTTCTCCTCCAGAGGGCCCCGGGACAAGTTGAAAGATCTAACCAAAAACAGAAAAAACCGGCGGGTTGGGGAACCGGGCAAGGATGTAGGCTCCTGGGGACTTCAGGCATCCCCCCGTCTCTCCCATCGTAAACCAGAAGAGTCTATTCCCTGCAGACGAACAAGTCGAACGATCCTCAGGCCGATCAAGGTGCCCGCTGAGTCTGGTTGCAGCTCCCGGCCACGATTTCCTCCCATCTCTTGCCCCAGGGCGGCGAACGGGGTCACCAGAGCCCCCTGGCCCGGGCCCCTCTGGGCACCCGGGACAGTGAAGCTCGCGCTCCTCCTCTCTCGCATCCCCTCCCCTCCTCTTCCCTCCCTCTGCCAGTCCCTCCCCAAGCCGTGGCGGAGGTGGGGCCGGGCTTGGCTCGGCGAGGCCCGTGCATTCCAGAGAGCCGAGCGAGCTAAAGCAACAAAGGAGCCGGGGAGTCGGTGGGAGAAGTCGGGGGGCTGCGGCGCGCTCGGGCGAAGGTGGCGGCTGGGCCGCGGGCTGGCGCAGAGGAGAAGCCGGGGAGCTAGTCCCCCACCGCCGGCCCGCGCCTGGCCTCCATCGCAGGGCCGGGAGGTAGTTTTAATGGTGGAAGAAGGAATGGAGCTGGAGATTGGGGGCCCAGGGGGCTCCCGGGGCTGAAGACAATTTGGATTGCCCGGAGAAAGAGTAGAGAGTGGTGCATCCCGGCCGGGGCCTCAGCCGCCCAACATGGGCCCCGGGGTCCAAAGTTTGCGAAGTTGGGCGCCGAGGGCCCGCGGCGCGCGGAGCGTCCGAGGGGGCCCGGCACCGGACTTGCGGGGCGCACAGGTCGCCTGAGCCACATCCGCGGCCCCAAGGGTTGCGTGTGTGGCCGGGGGCTCCGGGAGCGGGCGGGGGCGCCGGGGCTTCTGCTGAGTTGGCGGGTTTGGCCATGGCCGCTGCCCGCCTCGCACGGGGGCCGGAGATCCTGCTCCTGGGGCTGCTGCTGCTGCTACTGGGGGGCCCGAGCCGGGGGGCGGCCTTGAGCGGGAACGCGACTGGGCCTGGGCCGCGGAGCGCGGG
>NW_024425563.1:22761490-22763256 GCF_017311325.1 Ursus maritimus | reverse complement strand
AGGTCCCTGCCCTGGTGGAGAAGACATGCTTTATGATGATATATTACTATCTCCTGAGGGCAAGGCTGTCTCCTCGGTAAAATGCAAGTTCTCAAGTTCTGCAAGGATATCATTATTATGGTGCTATGAACATCCTAGGATTTCAGAAAGACTTACTAAATTGAATTAAATCCTCTCTCTGTGTTTCTGAGGGTGGTAGCTGAAGAGCAAAAGTGAATTTGCTCTTAAATGGCCAAACCCAACAAAACCCATCTACTTCAGCAGTGCTGAAGGGGTAAGGGTAGGGGTGAGAAAGGAAAAACCATCCTAGCGTGTTGCAACATGGAAAAGTTGCTCAACGGAAGTCCACTCTCCTGGAGGGACCCCCGGCTGTAAACTGTTGCAGGTATAAACTGTTGCAGGTGAAATCAAGGGCGGTGACTCAAAGTCCCACAAGTAAAGGTGTGAGGAAAGGCCAAATGAGTAGACTAGGGAAAGAGAGCAGCAGAAACGTTTTCAGCCAGCATATGAGCAGTGAGGGCCATAAAGAATGGAATGGCTTCCTTTGAACATAACCAAAGACATGCCAGGGTCAGTCTTTGGAAACCACGGTTCATACTTCACACATCTGTAGCAATAAAGGCTGTTATTGGTACGTTTGGTTTCCAGACACCTGCTCTCACAGGTAACAGCAGTCAGGCAGCTGCCCCGAGTGACTCTGAGTTCATCTCTTACACAGGTTCTGAGTTGGAAGGACTGAGACAAGCGAGTCCCCCAAACCCTGGTTCTCCTCCAGAGGGCCCCGGGACAAGTTGAAAGATCTAACCAAAAACAGAAAAAACCGGCGGGTTGGGGAACCGGGCAAGGATGTAGGCTCCTGGGGACTTCAGGCATCCCCCCGTCTCTCCCATCGTAAACCAGAAGAGTCTATTCCCTGCAGACGAACAAGTCGAACGATCCTCAGGCCGATCAAGGTGCCCGCTGAGTCTGGTTGCAGCTCCCGGCCACGATTTCCTCCCATCTCTTGCCCCAGGGCGGCGAACGGGGTCACCAGAGCCCCCTGGCCCGGGCCCCTCTGGGCACCCGGGACAGTGAAGCTCGCGCTCCTCCTCTCTCGCATCCCCTCCCCTCCTCTTCCCTCCCTCTGCCAGTCCCTCCCCAAGCCGTGGCGGAGGTGGGGCCGGGCTTGGCTCGGCGAGGCCCGTGCATTCCAGAGAGCCGAGCGAGCTAAAGCAACAAAGGAGCCGGGGAGTCGGTGGGAGAAGTCGGGGGGCTGCGGCGCGCTCGGGCGAAGGTGGCGGCTGGGCCGCGGGCTGGCGCAGAGGAGAAGCCGGGGAGCTAGTCCCCCACCGCCGGCCCGCGCCTGGCCTCCATCGCAGGGCCGGGAGGTAGTTTTAATGGTGGAAGAAGGAATGGAGCTGGAGATTGGGGGCCCAGGGGGCTCCCGGGGCTGAAGACAATTTGGATTGCCCGGAGAAAGAGTAGAGAGTGGTGCATCCCGGCCGGGGCCTCAGCCGCCCAACATGGGCCCCGGGGTCCAAAGTTTGCGAAGTTGGGCGCCGAGGGCCCGCGGCGCGCGGAGCGTCCGAGGGGGCCCGGCACCGGACTTGCGGGGCGCACAGGTCGCCTGAGCCACATCCGCGGCCCCAAGGGTTGCGTGTGTGGCCGGGGGCTCCGGGAGCGGGCGGGGGCGCCGGGGCTTCTGCTGAGTTGGCGGGTTTGGCCATGGCCGCTGCCCGCCTCGCACGGGGGCCGGAGATCCTGCTCCTGGGGCTGCTGCTGCTGCT
>NW_024425563.1:22655460-22761480 GCF_017311325.1 Ursus maritimus | reverse complement strand
CTCGGTAAAATGCAAGTTCTCAAGTTCTGCAAGGATATCATTATTATGGTGCTATGAACATCCTAGGATTTCAGAAAGACTTACTAAATTGAATTAAATCCTCTCTCTGTGTTTCTGAGGGTGGTAGCTGAAGAGCAAAAGTGAATTTGCTCTTAAATGGCCAAACCCAACAAAACCCATCTACTTCAGCAGTGCTGAAGGGGTAAGGGTAGGGGTGAGAAAGGAAAAACCATCCTAGCGTGTTGCAACATGGAAAAGTTGCTCAACGGAAGTCCACTCTCCTGGAGGGACCCCCGGCTGTAAACTGTTGCAGGTATAAACTGTTGCAGGTGAAATCAAGGGCGGTGACTCAAAGTCCCACAAGTAAAGGTGTGAGGAAAGGCCAAATGAGTAGACTAGGGAAAGAGAGCAGCAGAAACGTTTTCAGCCAGCATATGAGCAGTGAGGGCCATAAAGAATGGAATGGCTTCCTTTGAACATAACCAAAGACATGCCAGGGTCAGTCTTTGGAAACCACGGTTCATACTTCACACATCTGTAGCAATAAAGGCTGTTATTGGTACGTTTGGTTTCCAGACACCTGCTCTCACAGGTAACAGCAGTCAGGCAGCTGCCCCGAGTGACTCTGAGTTCATCTCTTACACAGGTTCTGAGTTGGAAGGACTGAGACAAGCGAGTCCCCCAAACCCTGGTTCTCCTCCAGAGGGCCCCGGGACAAGTTGAAAGATCTAACCAAAAACAGAAAAAACCGGCGGGTTGGGGAACCGGGCAAGGATGTAGGCTCCTGGGGACTTCAGGCATCCCCCCGTCTCTCCCATCGTAAACCAGAAGAGTCTATTCCCTGCAGACGAACAAGTCGAACGATCCTCAGGCCGATCAAGGTGCCCGCTGAGTCTGGTTGCAGCTCCCGGCCACGATTTCCTCCCATCTCTTGCCCCAGGGCGGCGAACGGGGTCACCAGAGCCCCCTGGCCCGGGCCCCTCTGGGCACCCGGGACAGTGAAGCTCGCGCTCCTCCTCTCTCGCATCCCCTCCCCTCCTCTTCCCTCCCTCTGCCAGTCCCTCCCCAAGCCGTGGCGGAGGTGGGGCCGGGCTTGGCTCGGCGAGGCCCGTGCATTCCAGAGAGCCGAGCGAGCTAAAGCAACAAAGGAGCCGGGGAGTCGGTGGGAGAAGTCGGGGGGCTGCGGCGCGCTCGGGCGAAGGTGGCGGCTGGGCCGCGGGCTGGCGCAGAGGAGAAGCCGGGGAGCTAGTCCCCCACCGCCGGCCCGCGCCTGGCCTCCATCGCAGGGCCGGGAGGTAGTTTTAATGGTGGAAGAAGGAATGGAGCTGGAGATTGGGGGCCCAGGGGGCTCCCGGGGCTGAAGACAATTTGGATTGCCCGGAGAAAGAGTAGAGAGTGGCATCCCGGCCGGGGCCTCAGCCGCCCAACATGGGCCCCGGGGTCCAAAGTTTGCGAAGTTGGGCCGAGGGTCACCGCCGCGGCGCGGAGCGTCCGAGGGGCCCGGCACCGGACTTGCCGGGCGCAATAGGTCGCCTGAGCCACATCCGCGGCCCCAAGGGTTGCTGTGTGTGGCCGGGGCCCTGGGAGCGGGCGGCGGGGGCGCCGGGCTTCTGCTGAGTTGGCGGGTTTGGCCATGGCCGCTGCCCGCCTCGCACGGGGGCCGGAGATCCTGCTCCTGGGGCTGCTGCTGCTGCTGCTGGGGGGCCCGAGCCGGGGGGCGGCCTTGAGCGGGAACGCGACTGGGCCTGGGCCGCGGAGCGCGGGCGGGAGCGCGAGGAGGAGCGCGGCCGTGACCGGCCCTCCGCCGCTGCTGAGCCACTGCGGCCGCGCAGCCCCCTGCGAGCCGCTGCGCTACAACGTGTGCCTGGGCTCGGCGCTGCCCTACGGGGCCACCTCCACGCTGCTGGCCGGGGACTCGGACTCCCAGGAAGAAGCGCACGGCAAGCTCGTGCTCTGGTCGGGTAAGCGCGCGGGAGCCGGAGCCGGGGATTGCAGTGGTGGGATGCGGGGCGCTTGGGAAGAATAGGCTCGGGCCTGAGCTTTGGCGAGGGCGGGAGCTGCACCCGGGAGAGTTGGAAAAACACAGTCGGAAACTTTGGGTGCTGGCTGTAAGCCGGCTGGGACCCTCGGTGAGGAGGAGGGAGGGCGAGGCAGTGGAGGGAGCCGGTCACAAAAGGCCGGAGCAGGGTGGGTGCGCCAAGGATGCGGGGGGGAGGCGGTGAAGGGGTGCGGGGCCCATGAGGAGGGGGCTCAGAGCCACCGGAAAGGACGTTTTTTAAGAAATGGAGCTGCTGCATCTAAGTGCTGCTCTGGAAGCGGGGTCCTTGGGGATTCAAGGAGGTGTTTAGATCTTGGAAAATAAAGTCGAGTTGGAGAAGGAAAAAAGGAAAGATGGGGTAGATTTAGGCATTGAGGGACACGGTGGGGGGAAAGAACTGAGTGAAATTTGTGACGGAATCGAAACCCCCTGGTGTTGAGTAATTAAACGTTAACCAGAAATTTCCAGAAATCTTGTTTTGGGAGACAGGAAGTCCGGAGAACTGTGATCTTGTCTTGCCTTTACAGGAGATTTCCCTGTTTCCTCATCTGAAAAATGGGGACTCTGATCTTTTTCTGAGGTTGTGAAGGAATGAGTCTATTCTAAGGATTATTTGTGTATTCTTTGGAAGCTTGGATCCTCAGGGGGGTTCGGGGCTGCAGAAGGACACTTAAGTCTGGGACGTTGAGAGCCTGTGGAAACTTTCATAGTGGTCTGAAGTCCCAGACCACTCACCTCAGGGTAGGATTATGGCCTACCTGAAAAACTGCAGTGTGAACCCAAACAAATCCTTCCTCAGCAGTGTGGAGTGGATTCTCTCCCCACGTGCTTCTCTTCTGGGTTGGGGGCCTGAGGGGGCCTGGGGAAGAGAACTGGTCTTGTCATCCCTTGCTTCTAGTCAGTGTGATTCCAAAACTGTCCTCGAAACAGAAAAACTGAAAGTCAGACGCCAACTTGACAACCTCCTTCTTTGGACAGGCCTTGGGTGCCCTACATCTCAGTTCTGCCCTGGGGGCTGGTGATGATCCCTCCTTCAGAGGGAGCATATGTGGGTTGCCTGTCATTGTCAACTTGGCCACTAGAGTTCTCAGAGTCATCGCTGGATGTTGGACAAAGCTTGTCATCCCTGGCCTGGTATCATTCTCTGGCAGATGCCAGAGGAGGAACTTGGAAGATGGTACCCATGGTGGAGCTACGTCCTCAGTGGGTATCAGGTTCTAAAGTCGGCATGTAGGCAGAAGCCATGTGTAATCAACGGTAGCTTTGAAAAATCCATAAGTTACGATTAACATAAGGTCTATGCGATTTTGCCTCTACACTCTTTTTATGGTGGTATGTTTGTATACATGTGTAACATATAGGGATGTATAGGATATAAGAAGGGACATACCTAGAAAATATAATTTTAGTCTTTAGAGTTATGTAAAAGCAAAAGAGCAGAAGACTGAAAGAATACAAAAGGAACACGAAAGAAAGGTGTAAGCCCGTTTCTTTGAGCACTACCTGAAAGAAGGCTGCGTTTAGGAGCCAGCAGTATGGAAAATCAGATCTCTCAGCACTAGGAGCTCACTCCGTTCTGAGTTGCTCACACTGAGAGGATAGTCACGCCCCCCACGCCACCCCTCTCTCCTTATTTATTTTGCAGGGACCGTGGTTGAATTCTGCTAAGTTAAATGCGTGTGTGGTGCTGCCCTTCTGTAGTTCCCATCAGATCAAGGAGGAAGGGTACAGACCTCTTTGCAGTCCCTACTCCTGAGAGCAGCTGTTGAGCAGGCAGAAGTGGTTTTGGCAGCAAGGTTTAGGAGCTAGAACCGTCTGCTGGCTGTGCAGTTTCGATCCTTCCTAGCTGGGCCTCAGGTGGGGCAGGGAGGGTCCTGCGGAGGTGCCAGCCTGGAGCCCAGGTCTTTAGTTCACTCTGCAGTTTTCTCTGCTGCCATCATCCCTCAGCTCTGCCACATTGTGTTTTCTGGTCGTTCTTTCTGCTAGATGTTCCGGGCAATCGGGTCAGAAGCAGATGGTGGTGCAAGCTGGGTCAGTGGTGGGTAGAATAAATCAGAGCCAAGTGTAAGAATCACAGACAGGCCTTTGGCTGGGAGCCTCTGGTGAGTGATCTGTCCTGTCCTGAGTACGTGGTCTTGATTTGACCATGTCTACATGGTCAGTGTCACCGGCTCTTGGAGGTGTTTTTGTGGGTGAAGGGTGAAGATGGTCTAGGTTGTCTTCGTCTGGTGACTTTTGAAGGTAGAGCCTTGTTCTTCATTTTTTTTTTTTTTTTTTTAAGCCTCGAGAGTCCTGAGTACACAGCCATCCACTCATTCATTAAATTAGGCACTGGGTGCTTGCTACATGTCAGCCTGGATCAGGTTCCGGGCCCTATAAAGACGAGGAGTACAGACATGATCCCTGCCAACAAGCGGAAAACAGACAAACAGCTTTAGCAGTTCCTGTGAGAGGTATTGTGACAGGGTAGTGTGCTGAAGGAACACAAAGGACTTTGGGGAGCAAGGGAAGACCCCCCGAGGAACTGACCTTTAGCCTATGACCTGAGAAATAAGTAGGAATTACCTGAGCCAAGGTGGATGGGAAGGAATAGGAAGAGGAGACAGCATGCAAAGGTGAGGAGGCGAGAGGGCTTGGTTCTTTGAAAAGAGTGCAAGAATTTTAGCAGAGCTGGATCAAAGCGTGTGAGGGATAGAATTATAAGAGATAAGACACAGAGAGTTAGAAAGCAAAGGGAGTCATACCCCGTATTAAGAAGTTTGGATGTTATCCAGGAGATAATAAGGAGCCACTGAAAGCTTTTGAGCAAGGGAGAGATGTAATCATATTTGCATTTTAGAAAGATCTCTTTGAGTATTGTGTGAAGAAGCCGTGGGAGGGGGAAGGGCCTGGAGCCTGGTTGCTTGTCTAGGGAATGGTTGAAGTAGTCCAGGTGAGTGATGACAGGGGTCATGATGGAGGTGGGGGTCCATCATCCAGAGATGATGGGTACGGCTGAAGGAAGTGGACAGATCCAGAATTTCAGAGCTGGAACCAACGGGACTCGCTGATGAGTTGGATGGAAGGCATGAGTGAGCGGGAGGACCTAGGTTTCAGGCTTCAGGGGAAGGTAGAAGTGTTCCGTTTCTCTAAGCTGGGGATGCTGGAGGAGGGGAGGAGGTTGAGGAAGAAAGCATGGCTTCAGTTGGGCCATGGGAATTAGAGGGGCTCGATGGACATCTCTGTGGAGATTACCAGCAGATTTGGAGTAGGAGTTGCTGAGGAGAGCGGCCACTGCGTGCTTCCCCAGCCTAGAGCCTTTGGAAGTACGCCATTGAGCGAGGAAGTTTACAGCCCGGGCTGGACTACTTTCTAGATCTGCAGAGAACCTAGGTCCCTCCTGTATCTTTCGACTCTCTGGACTTGGGCTTATTCAGGCACTCAGCATCTTTCCCCATTATAGTTTGAAATGTCTCTTCATAGGCATTCCAAGCTGACCAGACAAACATAATATCCAGGCCACGGTCCACCTTGGGCCAAATCTGGTTTGGTATATGGGGCAAGAAAGCAGAGACCTGCGGCTGGTGAGGGAACTAGGTCCCTGACAGCCAGCACGTAGCCTCTTTGACCACTGCTGTGCTGTGTGTGCACAGGGATGTGTGGCCTTGCTGCCCAGCCGGGGGCCGCCAGTAGAAGAGAGCCTGAGAAGCTGGCAGGAGTTTCTCTTTTCCTCTCAGACATCTGGTTGAGGTGATGAGAGGAGGGATGTTGTTGGTGACGGTGGGTTGTTTGCAGGGGCAGATCAGAAAGAATTTCCCGAGAGCCATTCCCAAACCTGGCTGATGAGGAGAATCAGTTAAGATACATGTCTTTGGAAAGTATGAAAATACAGAAGAGCATCTACCGGCCCAAGTTTTAATTTTTGCTTTAGAGTTTTCACGTTTTAATTTATTTTTATTTATTTGTTTTGAAGATTTTAAGTAATCTCTGCACCCAACGTGGGGCTCACACCCACAACCCCAAGATCAAGAGTTGCACGCTCCTCCGACTGAGCCAGCCAGGTGCCCTGAGATTTTTAACTTTTTAATTGTAAAATGCTGTGTGTATACAGAAGGTGCATAAAACACAGAGGAACTAAATAACAAATAATTATAAAGTGACACCTGAGTCAAGAACTAGATCATGCCGGGCCACCAGAAGCTCCCCTTTGTCTTTTTCAATCACATCTCCTTCCTTTCAATTCTAGAAGTAACCACTACCTTAATGTTTTTGATTATCAATTCCTTTTTCCTCTATAGTTTTTTCATCTTGTTTTGGAATCCCTAAACAGTACGTTTCAGTTTTGAATGTTTTTGAGCTTTAAGCAAATCATGATATGTGTTTTCTTTTAGGTCTTTTATGTCGGCTTCTTTTGTTATACATTCTTTTGTAAGATTCATCCACGTTATTGCAGCTCATTTTTTTTTTCATTGCCAAACAGTATTCCATTGTAGAATATATCGCAATTTGTTCATCCGTCTTGTTTTTGTTAAACATTTAAGTTGTCTCCAGTTTTTGGCCACTGTGGATACCATTGCTGTGAGTATTCTTCTGTGTGTATCCTGTGCACCTGGGTCAATTTCCCGGTACCTACTTAGAGGAATGGGATTTCCAGACAGTAGGGCATGCGTAACCTTCAGCTTTCCTGGGTAATACGAAGCAGTTCTCCAAAGTGGTTGTACCAACTGAGGTTCCCCAATAATCCCGTAGAAGAGTCAGCATTGCTCCACGTGATTCCTGATCCTCGGTGGTGTCAGCCTTTTACATTTTTGCCAATCTGGTGGCTGTATTGTGGCATGTATTTATGGTTTTAATTTGCATTTCCCTGATAACTAGTGAGGTTGAGTACCATTTCAAATATTTGCTGGCCATTTGGATTTCTTCTATTATGAAATGTCTGTCCACATCTTTGGCCCATTTTTCTATAGGGCTGTCATTTTCATAAGATTTGTAAGAGTTCTTTATGCTGGGTGTGAGTCCTTTATTGGTTGTAGGTGTTGAAAATATTTTCTGTGGCTTGCCTTTTCATTCTCTTTGTGTCTTATGTTAAACAAAAGTTCTGAGCTTTAAGGTAGTCATTTATAAAACTTTTTATGATTAGCGCTTATTGTCTTATTTTAAAAAGTCCTTTCATGGGGTGCCTGGGTGGCTCAGTCGGTTAAGCATCCTACTCTTGATTTTTGGCTCAGGTCACGATCTCAGAATCCTGAAGTTGCCCTGTGTGGGGCTCCCCGCCTGCTTCCCCTGTCTCTCTCCCTCTGCCCCTCCCAACCCACACTCGTGCACACACATTCTCTCTCTCTCTCTAAAATAAATAATCTTTTTTTAAAAAGTCCTTTCATAACACAAAGTCATAAACTTATTCTCTTATGTTATCTTCTCAAAACTTTTTAGATTTTCCTTTCAATTTAGACATTAATTCACTAGTTTCGCATATGTCGTTTCAACATCATTTGTTAAAAAGAATATCCTTTCTCCACTCTTCTGCCATAAATCAAGTGTTCAAATATCTATTTGTTTCTGGGATCTTTATTCTGTTCCATGGCTCCATTTTGTCTATCCCTTGCCGATATATACCATCTTAATTATCATATCTTTTTAAAAAAGTATCATATCTTTATAACATAGTTCTTTACCTTCTTTGGGCTATGAACCTCTTTGGCAGTCTGGTAAAACCTATGGGCCCCTTCTCAGTATAACATTTTTACATTTATAAGGTAAAGCACATAAGATTAAAAAGGAGCATATAGGACTACAAAGGAAATGAATTATATTAAAATATAAATATCAAATATATTAAAACAATTTTGTGATGTAACACATACGTGATTCTTTATTAACACAAAGTAAGATGTACTATGTGTTTAATAACCACCATAATGTCAAGGTGGAGATGGACGGTAATAATATTTTGAGGTATCTGTAACAAAAATATCTGATTTCCGTATGTGACAAAAACACAAGTACTGATAACATTACTGTGGTGTGTGACTTACATCCGTAATTGAAGGAAAGGCTAAATTTCTGTTAGATGTAATTTTTTTCTCATCCAAGTTCATGGGCCCTTAAATTCTCTCTGAGAATCCTTTGTGAGGGGCACCTGGATGGCACAGTCGGTTAAGCATCTGCCTTTGGCTCAGGTCATGATCCCAGGGTCCTGGCATCGAGCCCCGCATTGGGCTCCCTGCTCAGTGGAGAGCCTGCTTCTCCTTCTGCCTCTCCCCCTGGCTTCTGCTCTCTCTCTCTCACTCTCTCTCTCTCTCTCAAATAAATAAATAAAATCTTGGAACTCTTTGTGAGTTCCAAGCCAAGAAAAGAACCTCCACTGTTTTTTTGTTTTTGTTTTTATTGGAGAGATAGAGAGAGAGCACGAGTGGGTGGGGCAAAGGGAGAGGGAGAGAGAATCTCAAGTAGATTCCGCACTGAGCAAAGAGCCCAACGTGGGCTCCCTCTCACCACCATGGATCACGACCCCTCCACTGTTCTTATAACACTTACAGTATTTATGGTGTAGCAGTATCTAATAGAATCTGGGCTATTCTTGACCCTTTGTGTTTTAATATAAAAATAGTTGCTGGTGATTTTGATGGGGATTACGTATGCAGACTAATTTGAAAAAAAAAGACATCTTCACAATATTGAGTTTTCCAATCATTTCATTATATATTTCTGTCTATTTAGATCTTTCATTTTCCCAAATTTTTAATTTTTGTGCGGTGTTTCAATGTCATTTGTTAGATTTAATCCTAGGTACTTGATTTTTAAAACACTATTATAAATAGTCCCTTTGACATTTCATTTTCTGTTCGTTGCTGGCATTTAGAAATACAATTGATTTTGAATCCAGTAAACTAGCTAAATTTATTCTACACACGTAGCCATCTCATTTGTGAATAATGAGTTTTGTATCTCCCTTTTCAAGACGTGTGTCTTTTATTTATTTATTTATTTTTTTTTTTAAAAAAGATTTTATTTATTTATTCGACAGAGATAGAGACAGCCAGCGAGAGAGGGAACACAAACAGGGGGAGTGGGAGAGGAAGAAGCAGGCTCATAGCGGAGGAGCCTGATGTGGGGCTCGATCCCATAACGCCGGGATCACGCCCTGAGCCAAAGGCAGACGCTTAACTGCTATGCCACCCAGGCGCCCCAAGACGTGTATCTTTTAATCTTTATTGCCTCAATGCACTACTTAAGACATCCAGTACATTGTTAAATACAAAGGGGTAAAAGTAGCAGCATCCTTCATCTCTGACTTTCTGTGTTCTAAAGTTTTTCTGTCCTTCACCATTACGTATGATGTTGAGTGTAGGTTTCCTGTAGTTACATTTTATTAGATTAGGAATAAAATAAAGTGTTCTTTTATTCCTAATTTGCCTGTTCTTCTTTTTATCACGGATGGATGTTGGACTCTATCAACTACTTTTACATCTACTGATACTATCATATGATTTTTTTCTTCTTTAATCTGTTAATGTGGTAACTTGCATTGATTGAATTTCCTAATGTTAAGCCAATCTCAGAACAATGGTTTTCAACTTGACTGATCATCAGAATCACACAAAAAGTCATTTTTAAAGTTTCAGTTGTGGCAGGGGCGCCTGGGTGGCTCAGTCGGTTAGGCATCTGCCTTTGGCTCAGGTCATGATCTCAGCGTCCCTGGATTGAGCCCTGCCTCAGGCTCCCTGCTCAATGGAGAGTCTGCTTCTCCCTCTTTTTCTGCCCTCCCCCCAATGTGTGCTCTCTTTTTCTCAAATAAATAAAAATCTTTTTAAAAAAGTTTAAATCATGCCAAATATTTAAGAAGTCTATGAATATAGAAAATGCCAAGACTAATAGAACACCTGTGTCTTTATTTTTTCTTTTTGTTTCAGATTTTAATAAAATCAAAGAAATACAACAATACGGATAAAGTTGAGGTCCCCTTTCTTCTTGTCTACAATTTTGTTCCCTTCTCTTCTCTAGGGACATTCCCCCATCTCAGTAATTCGCATACTTATTTTTTTAAGCTTTATTACTCCTAAAAAAAATTGGTAGTATGGGCACATAGGACAAAATTCAGAAGTAACAAAAGTTAAATCCCTCGACTTCTACTTCCAGCTACTGACTTCCCCTTCGTAGAGGCAACTGCCAGCACTGGTTTTTGTGTGTCCTTTCAGAGATATCCAACATATGTGTAAGTGTAGATGTGTCCTTAGTTTTTTTCCTCCTACAACCAGTAGTAGCCTGCTCTTCAGACTGTTCTCACTCTACTGCATCCATGTAACAAGATGCATTGGAGGTAGTTTGATTTCAACGCAAATAGTTCAACCTTGCGTAGTGTCTTATTATGTTGATATATGATATTTTATGTCGCTGGTCTCCTATGGATGGCTGTGCGTTCACGCAGTTCCTACTCTTTTGCTGTTACAAACAATGCTGCAATGAATAATCTTAGGTATTATCTTTGTAAACACGTGAAGTGGGATCGCAAGTATAAAATTTTGGTAGATAATACCAAACAGTCTCTGCAAGTGTTTACTAATTTCTGTTCTTACTAAAAATATACGTGCCAGTTTCACTCACATTCTTGTCAATACAACATTTTCAACTATTTTGATCTTTATCACTCTAAAAGTTTAAAAATTCTATCTCATTGTAGCTTTATTTCACATTTAGTTCATTAAGAGTGAGATTGAGGGGCACCTGGGTGGCTGAGTCGACTGACCTTGAGCTTCAGACCCTTGGTCTGACTCTTGGCTTCAGCTCAGGTCATGATCTCAGGGTGGTGGGATGGAGCCCCATGTCTCTCTCCCTCCTCCTCCCCCTCTGCCCCGCCTCCTACTTGTACTCTCTCTCTCTCAAATAAATGAATACAATCTTAAAAAAAAAAAAAAAAAAGAATGGGGGGCACCTGCGTGGCTCAGTTGGTCAAGCGTCTGTCTTCGGCGCAGGTCATGATCCCAGGGTCCTGGGATCGAGTTCCGCATCAGGCTCCCTGCTCGGTGGGAAGTCTGCTTCTTCCTCTCCCACTCCCCCTGCTGGTGTTCCCTGTCTTGCTGTGTTTCTCTCTGTCCAATAAATAAAATCTTAAAAAAAAAGAAAAGAATATATATTTTCTCAAGTGTATTGCTTTTCTTATGGTCTTGTATTTTACTCTACTGAATTATCTATTTTTCTGAAGTCTTTTTAAATCTTTTCTTTTATAGCTTCTGAGTTTTGTGTCATACTTCAAAAAGCCTTCTCTATTTCAAGATTTTAAAAACATTTCCCATCTTTTCCTCTGATACTTTAATTTTTAAAACTCATATAGTCATTTTAATTCATCCAGAATTTATTTTTATGTAAGAAATGGGGTAAGGATCCAAACAAAATCCCACATTTTTAGAAGTTGATTACTGCAAATATCACAAAATGCAGAAAAACAACACAATATTTTTAGTAATCAACTGCTTGCTACTCCTCTGGAATACATTTTACTCCGGTGAGCTCCCCCCATTTTAAATATATTGTTCAGTAAGCATCCAGTAACGTTCACTTTTTCTTTGTTGTACAGTTCTACGAATTTAGACAAACACATAGTTAGGTAACCAGCCACTACACTGAAGATAGTGACAATCCCATCAGACCCAAATATTCCCTTGTGCTGCTCCTTTGTAGGCAAATTCTCCGCCTACCCAACTCCTGACAACCTTACTGCTGTGTTCTCCATCCATACTGACTTGGTCAGAATTTCTGAGAGCAGAGTTCTCCATCTAGAATGATAAGGGTCCCCAGGTGATTCTGATTTGAGTCGGGTCTGGAAACAGTTAACTGAGGACATTGCTTCTTTTTTTTTTTTTAGAAGTCGGTTTTTGTTTTTTTTTTTAAGATTTTATTTATTTATTTGTCAGAGAGAGAGCACACGCACAAGCAGGGGGAGCGGCAGGTAGAGGGAGAGGGAGAAGCAGGCTCCCCACTGAGCAGGGAGCCCAATGCAGGACTCGATCCCAGGACTCTGGGATCATGACCTGAGCCGAAGGCAGACGCCTAACAGACTGAGCCACCCAGGCGTCCCAGGACATCACTTCTTGACGGGAACTTGCTCTGTGGCCCTGGGAATAGGCTTTGTGGTAGTGGGAGCTGTGAGTGGTCAGAGATCTCAGATGAGTAATAACAGCAAATATTTCCTGGGTGCCTACTATCTGACAGGTACCACGCTAAACACATACAATGCATTATCTAACTCTTCACAACATTTCCACGAGGTAAATCTATTATGCCCACTTCACAGATGAGGAAACTGAGGCTAGAGATAAATTTGCCCAAGATCACATAGCCGGCTAATGGTAGAGCCAAGGTTTGGGGACCCAGGGAGGCTAATTGCAGTTTCCATTCCCCATATCTCTCTACTGTATTGCCTTCCTCCCAAAAAGAGCAGATAACTGCCCCACCACCCCCAGCCTGGCAGTGTGGCAGTCACCCAGTTTGGTCTCACGTCCTTAGAAGCCTCTCCTAACACAACTTCTTGTGTGGGCAACATGTGTTCCTGAAGCAGGGATGACTCGGGAGGGCAATGGGGGCAGAATGCTGAGTGGGCCCAGCCCCTGGGGAGCAGGGTAGAGGCCTGGGTTGGGCCAGGGGCGCCGGGAGACCTCCACCTGTTTCTGTCTTGCTGACAACACGTTTCCTCCCTCTGCACTGGACAGAGCCTCCTCTGTTTCTCTCCATCTGATTTCCTGTTTCCTCCTCTGGCTTTGGAGTACCTGGCTCCCCTGACTACCTCTTCTTAAGCTCCCACCTGTTCTCTGTTTCACCTCAGCTTGGTAAGAGGAACAAGGATCCTGGGGTCTGGGCGAGGGGCAATATCTGGTTCCGGTGCGTGGGCCCTGCAAGGGGTGGGTCCCACAACCTCCCTTTCCCCTGGAAAAGACCTGTAGAAGGTTTTAAGGATGCCCCTGAAAAGGTAAAAGGCAAGTCGGCTTGGGGTTCTCAGCCAGAGGCATAATACTCCCTAGCAGGCATTTGGAAATGGAGGCTGCTTTTCGAAAACTTAAATTGAATTACAATATACATTCAGAAAAGTGCATGGATCACAGGCTTGCTTTTCACAAGGTGAACACACACATGTAACCACTACCAGATCAAGAAATGGAACATGACCAGCATCCCAGAGGCCCCCCTCTGGCCTTCCAGTCACCAACCCTGGAGTAAGGGCAAAGGGGGGCATTTTGTGGTTGTCATAATGACTTAGGGGTTCTGCTGGCATTTAGTGGGAAGGGTCTAGGGAGGCCAAATATCCTGCGGCACAAAGAATCATCCTGCCCAAATGCCCTGTTGAGAAACACTGTGCCTGACCGCTCTAGCATTGTGGCACAGGGACTTGCCTTAGGCCTGGGAACAGCTGTGACTGTGGGTCAGCGTGGGGAGGGGTTTCACGGCAATGTATCCACCCTGTTGCCTCCCCGCAGGCCTCCGGAACGCCCCCCGCTGCTGGGCAGTGATCCAGCCCCTGCTGTGTGCTGTGTACATGCCCAAATGCGAGAATGACCGGGTGGAGCTGCCCAGCCGCACCCTCTGCCAGGCTACCCGAGGCCCCTGTGCCATCGTGGAGAGGGAGCGCGGCTGGCCTGACTTCCTGCGCTGTACCCCGGACCGCTTCCCCGAGGGCTGCCCGGTGAGTTTGAGGGGGCAGGCCCCAGGCCTAGGGCAGGGCCCCCACAGGAGGCAGGGGCAGGGGAGCCCCACAGCCTTCTCTCCTGGGAGACTCCACATCTGCAGCCATGGGGTCAATGAGCCACAAACCCAAACTGACGCTCGCTGGCTGGGCCCGTCTGTTAGGGATTATCTGTTATTTATAAAAGATAACTGTGTTCAACAAATATTTTTTGAGCACCTACTCTACTAGGTGTTGGGGAGTTTGTGGCCTCACGGACGACAGGAGCTCCTTCTCTAAGAAGTTTATCATGTATTTAGGGGTCAAGGCATGCACGCGTAAAACAGCTAGAGATGCCAAGATGGAGGGTGGGTGATCTCATTCTGGTGGCCAAGGAGAGCTGGAAGTCATAATAATAATAACAGCAGTGAGTTTGGTAATAATACTAGTTATTTTTATTTACTACCGGCCAAATACCATATAAGCAGTTTACATCTATTTATTCATTTAACCCTTATACCATACCATGAAGTAGCAACTACTTTCTTAGAGCTGGGGAAACTGAGGCAAGAGAGAGGTCAGATCATTTGCCCCAGGCTATTGATATAGTTGTCATGGAGTGGCCAGGCTGGGATTCAAAAGCTGGAAGGTTGTCTCCAGCCTGTGCTCTTGGGCACTCTGCCGTGCTACCCTGATGCCTCGCATTAAACCGAAGAGCACCCCTGCGCCTCCTGCTCCCTTTTGCACTGGCTTCTCCCCTTCCCTTGTGCCAGAATGAGGTGCAGAACATCAAGTTCAACAGTTCGGGCCAGTGCGAGGCTCCCTTGGTTCGGACTGACAACCCCAAGAGCTGGTATGAGGACGTGGAGGGATGTGGGATCCAGTGTCAGAACCCGCTGTTCACCGAGGCCGAGCACCAGGACATGCACAGCTACATCGCAGCCTTCGGGGCGCTCACGGGCCTCTGCACGCTCTTCACCCTGGTCAGTGGAGGGCAGGCCTGCGGGCGGGGGGAGTCAGCAGAAAGGGGGCCTAGAACCCGCAGCCTATTAAGTGGGATGGAAGTGGATTGTCAGGCAGCTGGACTATGGGAGCAGAGGGAAGCGGGGAGGTGATAACCTGGTCGGGTCCCCAGGGAAGGGTCTGGATAGGAGGGGCCCGGGGTTCAGACAAGGGCGTCTGTGGCAGCAGCATCACCCTGACCTCATAGAACGGCCCTTTCACTTCTCTCTCCTAGGCCACGTTTGTGGCTGACTGGCGGAATTCGAATCGCTACCCTGCTGTCATTCTCTTCTATGTCAATGCGTGTTTCTTTGTGGGGAGCATTGGCTGGCTGGCCCAGTTCATGGATGGCGCCCGCCGGGAGATTGTCTGCCGTGCAGATGGCACCATGAGGCTTGGGGAGCCCACGTAGGTGTCTTGGGGACCCAGAAGGGAGGGTGAGGGGCAGAAGGCTGAAATGTGTGTTTCCCACAAAAGGGACAGGTGGGGCTTGAAAGTGAGATTTCAGTGTAGGCTTCAGCTCTGCTTGTGGTGCCCGAAGATTCCAGCGTTAGGACTATGATTATTGGCATCTGCTCCGGGAGGCATCTTCCATACCCTCTTTGAATCCCACCTGGGTCCTGTCTCTAAGTCCTGACTCCTAGGGAACCTCCAGACCTTAGAAGCCAAGGATCTGGGGACAGGGTGGAGAGAGCAGATAAAGGAAGTACAGAATGACCTCCCCAGCTGACCCCTCACATGTCCGCACAGCTCCAATGAGACCCTGTCCTGCGTCATCATCTTTGTCATCGTGTACTACGCCCTAATGGCTGGTGTCGTCTGGTTTGTGGTCCTCACCTATGCCTGGCACACCTCCTTCAAAGCCCTGGGCACCACCTACCAGCCTCTCTCCGGCAAGACCTCCTACTTCCACCTGCTCACATGGTCACTCCCCTTTGTCCTCACCGTGGCAATCCTTGCCGTGGCCCAGGTATGGCGACTGGTAGGGGACTGGGGACCAGAGCGGAGTGGGCTTGGTGACCCACTGTGTCCCTCCCCCCCACCCCTTCCTGCCGCAGGTGGATGGGGACTCCGTGAGCGGCATCTGTTTTGTTGGCTACAAGAACTACCGATACCGCGCTGGCTTCGTCCTGGCCCCGATCGGCCTGGTGCTCATTGTGGGAGGTTACTTCCTCATCCGAGGTGAGTGAGCACTGGGCCAGCACCAGCCAGGCAACAAAATGCGCTGAGCACCTGCTCTGCGGAAGGAGGAGCGAGGAGCCGCCAGCTCTGCTGCCTTGGCGGTGGGACCTCCGTCGCTCCCCCAGGGTCTTGGTGCTAACGGAAGGTGCCCCCTCTGGGCAGACACAGTCTCATGGCTCCTTGGGGTGGGACAGCCCTTTTGTGCTGGCCAGAGAAATGCAGCTGCTTTCTCCAGGGCCTTGGGCCAGAGCTCGCAGCGTGTTGAACAGATCCTGAGCTGGGATCTAGCGCCTGGCCTGTCCCCATTCACCAGCTCGGGGCCTTCGGTCGTGGCAGTCCTTGCCACCTTGCACGGTGTGTGCACCCTGAATTTCTCTCTGGTCTCCATGTCTTGGAGCCAGGCTCCTCATCTGCCTCCTACCCACAACGGTTTCCACAACACGCACAGATTTGCTGTTCCCTCATTTCCCGTCTGAAGCCGCCGCCTCCACTGTAAGCCTCCGTCTCTTCTTAGCCCCTTCTTGTTGCATTTTCTTTGTAAACTTCAGCCCCCTCGCCCTGTGCTGTCAGCCTTCGGTTCAGCCCACACCTCTTGTTGGCAGTCTCGGGGCCTCTGATTCATGTTTCGTATCTGTGCGGTCCTGTACGGTAGGCACCGGCCACATGTGTTGAAACCCGTCCAGATTGAGATGTGTCCTGAGTATAATATCCACGCAGTATTGCAAATACTTAGCACAAAGAAAGCAAACTAGCTCATCAGTAGTTTGTTATATGGAATCTGTGTTGAAATGTTAATTAAACAATGACATGTTGTTTATGAAATGTATGGAAATTAGCTTCCCTTGCATCTTTTTACTTTTTTAATGTGGCTGCTAGAAAATCTGAGATTATGTATGTGGCTCACGTTGCATTGCTATTGGCTAGCCTGTTCTCGCGTCTCTTTTTAATGTCTTTTCCATCAGTACCGCTTTGACCTGGCTGCCTTACGTAGGGGTGGCTGGAGCCAGGACCAAGGCACCTTCTCTCTCTTCTTGTCTCCTTCTCTCTGTTCTTGTCTGTCTGTTCTGGGCTCTGCCCCGGTCCTTCCAGGGCACAGCACGTCTGCCACCACCTGTGCTCCCTTTCTCCAGTGTCTCCAGTTCCCCAAGCTGTAAATCATAGGAGTGAGCAGACTGGGGACTCCCTGCCCCACCCATCCCTCCCGGGAGAGTGGCCTCGCCCCCATAATGTCCGCTGTCTCTCTTCTGTCCAGGAGTCATGACTCTGTTTTCCATCAAGAGCAACCATCCCGGGTTGCTGAGTGAGAAGGCTGCCAGCAAGATCAATGAGACCATGCTGCGCCTGGGTGAGTGGACCTCAAGGCCTTTACTGGCCAGTCCAACACTGTCCCCTCCTGGGGCTGTGGGACCTGCAGGATAGGGTCTTGGAGGATGCAGTGTCAGTGGTGCAAGTTAGCAGCCAGGGGGACAAGACAAGGCTTTGGGGCGTGTGTGTGTGTGTGTGTGTGTGTGTGTGTGTGTGTGGTGATGGTGGTAGCCGCTCAAAAGAAGGGGGCCTTCTTGGACAGAGGAATTCAAGTTCACGCCAAGACTGCTTCCTCATGGCCACTGCTCCACAGTTGGCTCACGTGCCCTTCGGGCCTCGTGTTGGACAATACAGCAAACTGAGCCTGGCATGGATTCACCCCAGACTCAGCTATCTTTCAGGCCTGAGGGGGGCAAGTACCTTGTCCACACTGCTGCTCCACACCTTGGATAGCTAATGCTCTGCCCCCCCTCCCGGCCCTCCACAGGCATTTTTGGCTTCCTGGCCTTTGGCTTTGTGCTCATCACCTTCAGCTGCCATTTCTACGACTTCTTCAACCAGGCTGAGTGGGAGCGCAGCTTCCGGGACTATGTGTTGTGAGTGCAGAGGTGGGGGCTGGGGGGCAGCTGCCGTGGGAGCTGGAGCCTGGACTGCAGAGACCGCCCTTCTTGCCCCTCAGCAGGGGTCTGCCGGGTCCCTGCCTCCGATGGCAGGTGAAACTGCCCACCTTGCTCTGGGCGCCCGAGATGTCATTTGCTCTGTAATTTGCAAATACGGCAGACGGCTCTCCTACCCTGGCTCAACTCTGCCCTCCTCTCTGCACGAGCCGCGGTCTGGCTGGTGTGTTTGTAACTGTTAAGCCCTCTCATGTGGGGGCTTCTCTGATGACTCTGTGTTGGCCACTCTCATTCTCACGTACTCTGTTACAGAGCCCTGCGCAGAAATAGTTGCCTCGCCAGGATAGGTTAACGACCCGCTAATACTTGCTAGCTTTGTCTGTGCTTTTTTGTATCACCGTGACGATGAATCTGAGCGTAAGGCAGCTCACCCGCTGAAACCCTTGCTGATGGCAGGAACAGCAGTTACAGGGCTCATTAAAAGGAACACCAGTCCATGTCCTGACTGCCTCCGGCTCTTCCTTAAGGGCTCCAGCTTCCAGTCTTTAAACCACACTGATGGCTGGTTCTTCCCCAGAGATTTGATTTAATTGTCTGGGGTGTGACCCAGACACTAGTAGTTATTAAAAGTAACTCTAATGTCCCAAGTGACTCTAACGAGCACCCAGGGTTGTGAATCATTGCTGTGGGGCTTAGCTCTTTCTGAAGTCTTTGGATGGATTGTCTAGGTACTACTCAGGAGACCCAGAAAGCCTCAATGTCTGCTATCCCCCTGCCACAGGTGCCAGGCCAATGTGACCATCGGGCTGCCCACCAAGAAGCCCATCCCCGACTGTGAAATCAAGAATCGCCCTAGCCTCCTGGTGGAGAAGATCAACCTGTTCGCCATGTTTGGAACCGGCATTGCCATGAGCACCTGGGTCTGGACCAAGGCCACGCTGCTCATCTGGAGGCGCACCTGGTGCAGGTGGGGTCAGCAGCCAGCTGGTTCTGACCTTGCGGCCTTACTCTCTCAGGCTTGGTGTCCCCACCAACAGGTGTTGTGGGCTCCATGGTCCCCCAGCAGTCTTGGGCAGGCTGGTTTTCTAAGTGTCTGCGCTGAGCTGCGTAAGGCTGCCTTCTCTGTGGCTCACCACTGCCCCCTGGTGACACCTCCTGTCCTTGGGAGGACTGATCAAGTGCTGAGCCAGCTTCTGGCATCTTCTGCGAGTGGAATGATTGGAGTGATTTGAGTACTGGGCATACAGGAGCCCTGAATTCTAGGCCCACTTCTTTGCAGAGGTCTCTACACCTCAGGGACTTGGGGCCCTCTGGAGGCTACTTCCCTGGAGGGAATGGCTTCACTGGTCTTTCACGAGACTTGATGGGAAGAGGCTGTTCCTCCACTTCCCCTCCCCCGCCTCTTCCGCTCTCAGGTTGACTGGGCAGAGTGATGATGAGCCCAAACGCATCAAGAAGAGCAAAATGATCGCCAAGGCCTTCTCCAAGCGGCGTGAGCTGCTGCAGAACCCAGGCCAGGAACTCTCCTTCAGCATGCACACTGTCTCCCACGAGGGGCCTGTGGGTGAGCCGTGGGCCCCTTTCCTCCACTGGAGCCACTCAGTACCCGTAGTACCTGGGCCCCATCCCCCTAGGCTGGTGTGGACACATGGACTGTCTGGAAGGCTGGGAGGAATAAAGCACCCCGGCCTCTCCTCACACACTCAACACTGTCCAGTCCCCCTTCCATCCCTGGCTACTCTGCCCTCTCTTTCTGCTCCTGGGTCTGCCTGCTGGTACTTTGGTTTCAAAAGGACACATCTGCCTCTCCCTTCTGTCCTCTCCAATTGTTCTCCCTGGGCTGGAGTAAGTCAGGGCTCCAGGAGCTGGATTTCTGGCCTCTAGTGAGGCCCCACTCTTCACAATGGGACTGGGTAGATCGCTGTGATTACCTGGGTGGGCTTTCTGGGCTAGCTGGATGGGGAAGGAGCTGCTGGGAGAAGGTAAATGTGCTGAGTGAGGGAGGAGCCATCATCCAAGGACTGGGCAGTCATGATTCCTTAGCCTTTCCTTCCATCCCCACAGCGGGTTTGGCCTTTGACCTCAATGAGCCCTCTGCCGACGTGTCCTCTGCCTGGGCCCAGCATGTCACGAAGATGGTGGCTCGGCGAGGAGCCATACTGCCCCAGGATGTGTCTGTCACCCCTGTGGCAACTCCAGGTATGAGGGATCAGGCTTTTGTAGGAAGGTGGGGGCATGGAGGCTGGGGGTTCTTGGGACTGGAGACCAGCAGCTGCCAGAGGGGAGGAGGAAGGAAAGGCCCTGGTGGGTCTGGAGTGTGGAACGGAGGCACTGGAGCCCTAGAGTTGTGGGTCACAGAGCTCAAAAGTAGGGGTCTCAGGAGAGAACGGGTGATACGGACAGAGCCAGCCTCCCAAGCTCACGTTCTCTCTCCTGCCATCAGTGCCCCCAGAGGAAAAAGCCAACCTGTGGTTGGTTGAGGCAGAGATCTCCCCAGAGCTGGAGAAGCGCCTGGGCCGGAAGAAGAAGCGGAGGAAGAGGAAGAAGGAGGTGTGCCCACTGGTGCCGCCCCCTGAGCTTCACCACCCCGCCCCTGCCCCTGCGACCAGCGCAGTTCCTCGCCTGCCTCAGCTGCCCAGGCAGAAGTGTTTGGTGGCCGCAGGTGCCTGGGGAGCCGGGGAATCCTGCCGACAGAGAGCCTGGACCCTGGTCTCCAACCCTTTCTGCCCAGAGCCCGGTCCCCTGCGGGACCCATTTCTGCCCAGTGCCGCAGTTCCCACGGCCTGGGCTCAGGGCTGCCGCCAGGGGCTGGGGCCCGTTCACTCCCGCACCAACCTGATGGAGGCCGAGCTCATGGACGCAGATTCAGACTTCTGAGCCTGGAGAGCGGGGCCGGGGCTTGGAAAGAGGAGCAAAGACCGTTCTGAGGTGCTTCATCCCCCCTGAGAGTGCCTCCCCAGGATCTTGTCTTCCAGAGAACCTGAGGGTGCAGTGCCCTCCCAGGAGGACTCTCTGTGTCTGGCTCCTGGCAGCAGGACTGCGGGGAAGGGCCCTGACGTCTCCACGGGTGGGCCTCATCTAGGGAAGGGCCCTGGAGCTCAGGGTCCCTGTTTCTGCCCCGCCAGCTGGAGTCTGGCTGGCAGTATCCATCCGCAGCTCGGTCATGGGAGAGGCAGAGCTTGAGGGGGGACAGTAATGGGAGAGGCGGGGGTGACAGTACCCAGAGTGGGCTGTGGTGGCCAATGAGGCAGCCAAGCCTGTGCCTGGCAGATGAGGGCTGGCTGCCCTTTTCTGGCACTCTCAGACCAAATGTGTTTATTGTGTCATAGCCCTTTGTCTAAGTGCGGACAGGGCTCCCTTCTCCCTCTTCCAGGTGGTTGTGGAGCTGGAAGTGCCCATTCTCACAGGGGCTATAACCTCTCTCCACAGGAGTCCAGCTGGCCCGACCCCAGGCCAGTAACCCATCCTGTGTGCTCCTGTACCCTCCTTCCCCTTTCCCATTTCAGTTCAACCAGGCCAACCTCTTCCTGTTTCCCGTTTGTCGATTAGGACCCAGAACTGCTGCATGTCCCCCCCCCTTTCTGATGCTGGGCTCCATCTCCAGGTGAGAGATTGGCTCAGCTCTGGAGCCCGGTGTGGTGTAGAAGCAGTGAGTGACAGAGAGGCTCTGGGCCCCTGAGAGACGTGTGTTCTCTCTTCCTCCCATCCATCTAGTGGGGGATGGATCCTCTGACTTGAGGGGCTACCCTGGGAGGCTGCTGGAGCTTCAGCCAGGCAGGAAAGCTTCCTTCAACTTCCACAATTGGTGGGTGAGGAGATTCCCACTTCTCATAACTCCTAACTATGTCCCCGATTTCAAGAACCAGACAGCAGGAAGCCTTAGGAGCTGGCTGGGTTCCAGATCGGGGATAGGGATGGGGAGACGAAATACAAACAGTAAATAAAAGGTTTTTGTATAAGCTCTTGGTGTGCTGCTTTTTCACAGGCCCTGGTCTTGAGAGAGGCGCCTGACTGGCTCAGTAAGTAGAGCAAGCAACTCTTCATCTCGGGGTCGAGAGTTTGAGCCCCACATTAGCCATAGAGATTATTTAAAAAAAAAAAAAAAGTAAAGTAAAATTAAATTAAAATACAATAACATAACAACATAACATAACATAAAATCCACAGGCCCTGGTCTTGACCTGTTTACCTGGTCCTGATCGCATTTTTCCCCACTTCCTCCTCAGGCTATTCTGAAAGGCGAACAGCTTGGTGCTATTGAGGTCATGACGGACAGATGTCAGGCTGATGTCAGCTTAGTGCTGGCTGGCTTTCCCGGCCGTTGGTTTCCATATGGACAAACACTCTTCTGTGGCCACAGCTGCCTCACTGTGCACTGCCCATAAGCCGATTGAGCGAGAACCTGCAGCCTGCCTCTGCACTGATGATCGGAAGCAAGCCCCCTCTGGGGACCTCTTCGTTCTAAAAGGGGTGTCAGTAAGACCAGTGCATTCTGATCCACAGCTGGGCAGTCAAAGGAATTCCGACTTCCCCGAGGAAAGCCTGTTAGCCCCACCTCCTCCAAAAAGATGTCAGTAGAAGATGGGGAAGTGGGTTGCAAGGACTCAGGATCATGGGGAAAGGATCTCTCTAGAGGAAAGGGGGTGATACTCGCAGACTGGGAAGCTATTGCGGAGTACTGACCAGGTTTGTTTCTGTGATGGGGACATAAGCAAAACTGCCCAGAGCCAGATTTTAGGGGAAAGGGAAGTAGCATAATGATCTGATCGTATTCTCGGTACGTTACACACAAACGATTATAATCATAGCTAACTCCCACTGAATGCTTGCTAGGCTCTTTTCAAGCACTTCACATACATTAACGCATCGACTCTCACAACAGATCTGTGAGGCACAGAGGGCTTTGATGGTTCAGCGAGGCCACATAGTAAGTGGTAATGCGGGGATTCTCCCAGTATCTGGCTCCAGGGCGGGCTCTTGGCTGCCTCCTGTTCAATTCAGAGGGATTAGAGGAGCTAGTTTTTTGAAGAAATAACTTCAGCAAAGCAAAATGACTTATGCACAACCTCACAGCTCGTATGGACCCCGGCCCCAGGGTCTTCCTAACTAACCAAATCCAGACTCTCCAGTCTCAGCTCTGGCTCTGGATTTTTCCTCCCCTCCAGGTTTTCTGTGCTGGGTTCCCTCTGGCCTCCCTGAACCCCCTGGTGCTTGCTTACCTCACTCATTCTTGCCATTAGTGCCTCTCTCAGTGGGGATATAGCTATTTTTTAACCTTTATCGACAAGAGTATTCAAAACAGTAAAATGTATCAGTGTGGTCTAATGATCTTTTCCGAAATAAGGGAAAATGTTAACAATTTTCTTTCTTTTCACCTCCGTGGACATTCCCTCCGTCCCTTCTTTCTTTAATGGGAATACTTATATAAAGGATGAGGAATGGGACATAGGGGGAGTTGACTGGGCTTTAAAAGCTCAGAAATGTTACCTTTCTACCTCTGGTCGTGGAGGCTGGCAGAGATGCTGTAACCACGAGAGGGCACTGTGAGCCCACTTTTTGTGAACACTTACGTTAGGCGGCAGACGGAGGTCCAGGACCATGACATTCCAGCAGAGCAAGAAATCTTGCAGTATTTTCATAGGAGCTCCAGCTTTCAGGACTGAGTCACAGTGCACTTTTCTACTAAAGCTCCTGAACTAGATCCCTGGATGAGATACCTCACGGTCCAAAAAGAGCTTGGTTGGGGAGCTCCCTGTGGCCTGGCTGCTGCCCTGAGAACAGAGGTCTCCAGGCATTCAGTGCCTGGGCACTTCCTCCCTCAACTGCTCCTTTGCGTCCCTTGCCACACTCAGTTTAGGCATCCATCCATCTTCCTAGGTGGGGAGGCCTGCCTCTGTTGGTCCCAACTTCCTTTAAGTGGTCTGGCCACTGCCCCAACCCTTCCTCTGCCTGCTGGAGTTCCATTTTTTTTTTCACCTAAGAAATTGAAAAGATATAGAAAAGCACAAAGAACAACCTAATAAACACCCATATTCCCACTACTCAGAATTAACTCCTTTTTAAAAAATTATTTTACCATATTTGCTTCCAGCTTATTATTATTATTTTTTAAAGAAATAAAGTATAACAGATTTAGCTAACGTCCCCTGTGACCAACATCCCCGGTCCATTTTTCCTCCCAATTTCCCTCTCTTTGACAGAAAAACAACTCTTTGAGGTCCGTGGGTTGCCTTCCAGTCCATTATTGTGCTTTCAAATATGCATATGCAGCTAGGTATCCATAAACTGTTTATGTATCGCTTTTGCCTGCTTTTAAACTTTTTCTTTGCATCTTTTCAACTTCTTTTGAGCTGCATGTGATACAGTGTGAAAAGTCAAATTGTTCTACGGGTCTTGTTTAACACAGCTGTCTTGAGACCTGACTCCACCAGATACCCCATCATTTCCTGTTCTTGGGAGTCAACCAATTTATTTTAGAAGATTTTTATATTTACTTCCATATGTCTGAACAACATGATAATGCTACCTCTTGAATGTTCATTTGAGGCGTTATCATTTGACTTTTTGATACAGAGTATCAGGATTTAGTGGTATTTCAATCTTTGCCTACAGGAAAAACAGAGCGGCAGGGGGAGGAGCCAATAGTAACAGCTTCCAAAGCTGGAAAGCAAATGATGAGTGGTAATTTGGCAGATTTGAAAAAGCAAAGTCTTAGCCAGCAGGAGGGAAAACTTATATTGCAACATGCCCAGAAGACTTTGAATTGGAGGCAGCGGGTACTTCAGAAGGTAAAAATGAAAACAGGACAACTGCTCCCTGATCTCCTATCTAATTCTGAGCAGTCAGATGACTGCCGTTCTCACACCTGGCTTTCTGTCCATTCATTCTCTAGGGAAGGTAAACAGAGTAGGTATTTGAAAGAATTATCTTCTAGCTTCCAGAATTAATTTTAACAAGTTCAACATCTTTGACTCTTGAGCTTTTGTAAAATTTTGATTCCTTGACCCACTCCAGACATTTAAAGGATTATCTCTTTGTCCCTAGAATTTTGAAGTTTTATGATGATGTATATTAATGTAGGTCTATTTTCATCTGTTGGGCTGGGTACCTAATGACCCCTTTCATTGAGGAAATTCTCATCTTTCAGTTTTGGGAAATTTAAAAAATTATTTCTTTGATTCACATCCCCCTCCACACACACACACATCTCATTTACTTTGTCACCTCATTTTAGCACTCTTATTATTCAGATGTTGGACTTCTTGGACTGGTCTTCTAATTCATTTAATTTGTTTGTTTTTGAGTAATCTGTACACTCAACGTGAGGCTCGAACTCATGACCCCGAGATCAAAAGTCGCACACTCTTCTGATTGAGTCAGACAGGAGCCTCTTCTTCTTCTTCTTCTTCTTCTTCTTCTTCTTCTTCTTCTTCTTTTTAATTTAAAGAAAAAACTTATTGAAGATCTGAAAAACAATTCCTAAAAGACCAACTTTTCCAGAAAACTGTAGCTACACAATGCATTCCATCTATCATGTTAAAACATGCATTAGGCACAAATTTAAAAACCATGAAACAAGCCACCATTCTTCAACAATCAGAGCAAAAAGAAAATGTAATTTTCCCGGTTTTAATTTCTTTCTCTTTTTATTTATTGAGTTTAAAAAAAAGTCTGCTCCATGCTTTCATTTTAAAAGTCTCATGTTTGTTTTCTCAATGTTCACTTCTTAAAATAGCATGTTCTTTCAGAAATACAGTATCTTAAGTCTCTGAGGATATTCATGATTTTTTTTTTTTTTGGTCTTGATTTTTTTTCTTGATGCATAGTCTCTGTTTCCTTTAAGTCATTTATTTATTTCTCCTTGCTTATGTTGGTCTCTGTCTTTTGTATTAAAGGTTTTCTTCATATATCTGAGGACTGTCTATCTGCTCGTACTTAAGAATGTGACACTAAATGGTTCTCTGGAAACTCTGAAAATGGGTATGGTCTTCATCAAGAGTGATCTGGCTGGCCCATTTCCTTGGGGGAACTCTCAATGTTGATTATCTTCAAGTTTTCTCTCTTGGGTTGGTCAGATACCTCAGAAGTTCTTCCAATTTCCCACATGGCACATACATTCTTGCTTGCCAGGGTGTAGCAGCTGAATAGAACAAGTAGGGAAGAACTGTAGTCTAAATATTTCATAAACTGCTGGCCGTGGCTCCTCCAGTCACAAGGGCCAGACGACAGCTCATTCGGCAGTGAGTGGCCTGTGGCATTTGCTTGTAATTGCGATGAGTTTGTCCCTCAATCCCAAACCTTTCCTGAATGGATTGACAAGAAAGGCAGCATGGTGAAACCGAAGTCTGGAATGGAATACAAAGGCTATCTGGTATCTGTAGATGGCTATCTGAACATGCAGCTTGCAAACACAGAAGAATTTTTGGTGGAGCATTGCCTGGACATCTTGGTGAAGTTTTAAGATCCTAACCCAGAGGAAGGAGAGTGCTATATAGAAACACAACAAGGCCCTCCATACCCAGTGGGAAGTCATGGACCACATGTACTCAGTGACTGCCCAATCCCATACTTCTTATTGGACAGATAATCTTGCAGTATAAAGATCTCTGACTTCTGGTCCTGAATCTGCTGCTAAATCTGAAGTACTCTAAGTAAATCATTTTAACCTCAATTATTAATCTCATTATTTTTACAATGTGAGGATTAGAGGACCCTTCCAATTCTACGTAATTCTCTGGGTTTGCTATCTCCATTGTTGAGTGAAAGCAGCAAGGCTCCTGGCTACTCTTTGTAAAAAGGAGAATACATACATAAATACATAGAATATTTCTAGAAGGTTGCAGATGAAACTTAACCGGTTGCATGCAGGGAGAGGAACTGAAGATGATTTACTTTTCACGAAATACTCTTGTATCTTTGGAACTTTGAAAAACAAACTAACAAATAAATATTTCACAAACTTGTGCTTAATCTCTTGTTTCCAGCTTGGTATTTCCATCTTCAACTGTGCCTGGTGTCCCTCAGTAACAAAGATGGCAGAAGCAGCAGGTGTGTAGGATGGAGTTGAGAATGGTTGAGGAGTGTGCCCTGATGTTTGGTCCTAACCAGCGGAGGGTGTCTGGATAAATAAAGGATGAATATCAGTTTCCTTCAGCATTCCAACTCCTTAGGTTTTGTAACCACATCCCACTGAGGAATTAATTCCTCCCTTCAGTAATCAATTCTAGTGGCAGTCCAGGTAGGCAGCTGCTGTCTATGAGCTCCGACACATGCCAGGTGGCTGTACCACAGGTCCCTTGTGTATTAGGGGGAAGAAAGAAATCAGTTATAGAGCTGCTAATCTCTGCTCCGACAGCTGGAGGATGAAGCTCTGGGCTGGTTCTTTATAACAGGAAGGAAATTCTGAAAGGCACAGTGTGAAAAGAAACCTTAAGAAGCCCTTGGGTCTGGTGGACTTGTGGGCTTTGTGGAAATGGCAATGCTCACATGTCTTCCAACACATAGTGTTAGGCATAAATTTGAAGACCAGGATACAAAAGACTCCATTCAGGGTAAAACAACTCCACAAATGAACAGATTTCCCAAGACAGCTGTAACAAAGAAGTAGGAGATCAAGGCAGATGATTTCTCCCTCTCCTTGCCAGGGAAAATTTAGTTACTCTAAAGACTAGATGTCCAGAGGTCTTCTGGGATTGTCAGAGCCATCAATTACTCTCTGAACAACCAAAACTGTAATATCCCCCTTGCCTCAGGATCCCTCAGTATAGAGAGGAAATAACCTAACCCATAATCTGTCACTCAATTGCATTTTAATGTATTTTTTCTTTTTCTTTTTTTAAAGAATTTATTTATGTATTTGAGAGAGAGAAAGAGAGAGTGAGAGAGAGCAAGCACGAGGGGGGTGGTAGGCACTGGAGAGGGAGAAGCAGACTCCCCACTGAGCAGGGAGCGTGACCCCAGGACCCTGGGATCATGACCTAAGCCGAAGGCAGATGCCTAACCAACTGATCCATCCAGGTCCCCCTAATGTATTTTTTCAAATATTATTTAAACAGTAAAATCTTATGGAATGTGAAATTTTGTATCCTGCTTTTTTAGCATATTATCATAAGCATTTATTTCTCTTCATGATTAAAAAAAGTTCTTGGCAAACTAAATTTTAAAGGCTATAACCATTCCCCTATTGCTGGACATTAATTTCAAAACCTTTTTGTTACTAAAAATAAAACCATTATACGTCTTTGTGTTTACATCTTTTAAAATAAAACAAAAGTTTCATCTAAAAACCTACTTCGGCATCAATAAACAGGCTAAAACCTCGAAAAAAACATAAAACTACAAAGTAAAAAGTCACCTCAAATCCCATCACTTAAGGAAATTACTGCTCATATTTTAGTTAATACGCCTCTCTGTTTATGTATTTATCCGAATTTCATATTATTTCTCTGGTAGAATTAATGGGTCAGATTTGGCCTTCCTTAAGGTTACGTTTTACTCCTTAGTTTTGAAATTTCGACCTAGTGATACCTAACTTCTTTTTTAGACTGATTTTAAACTTCCAAACTCAAAACGTGACAGGATTTGCCACAGCAGGTAAGGTCCTATTTTTATTCCTTCTACGAACTTAGCCATTAAAATTCGGAAAGCTGCGTGGGGGTCCAGACTTCACAGAAAGGAAAAAACCAAGCCACTTTAAGCCTTAGGCCGGCACTCGCCCCACGTGACGTCTCCGCTTTTCCTTTAAATGTCTGGCCACGTGATCACAGACGCGCACAGACGGAGGAAATTCATGCTGTCAGGGTGGGGAGTCGTTCCTCCCCCACCTTTCCCACCCTAGGGTTCCTGGCTTTCCCTTCCCGGAAGCCGCAACTCCTCAGGAGACTTTCTTCCTCATCGTCTACATCGTGTCGTCTAATCTCATTCCTTTCCTTTCCGTTAGTCGCGGGTGCTAGAGCTCCATCTCTCTTACAGAATCCCACTAACCAGAGGCAGGGCGACTGGGACTACGACTCCCAGGAGACGTCGCGGGCCCCGCCCCCAGTGGCTCGCAGTGTAGGTCGGGGGCTGAGGTCCCATGGTCTTCTGGCCGCGTGCTGCCCGGAGCAAGCGCACTACAGGTTCCGTGGCGCCTCGCGCGCGAGCCGAGCCGGGCCAGGCCGGGGCGGGGCCGGGCGGGGTGGGGCGGGAGAGGCCGGGGCTGGCTGGCGGGCGGGCGGGCGGGCGGAGGAAGGGGGTGGGAGCGGAGGCGATGGAGGGGAGGAGTGGGGGAATGGGGGAGGGAAGGGGAAGGGAGGCGGGAGGCGGGGCCGAGCTGGAGCCGGAGCAGGAGTCTGAGCCGGCGGTTGCAGTGGAGACGGTGATGTCGGTGCAGGTCGTAACAGCAGCGGCTGCCGCGAAGGTGCCTGAGGTGGAGCTGAAGGACCTGAGCCCCTCCGAGGCGGAGCCGCAACTGGGACTGACCACCACGACTGTGAGCGCTATGGCTCCCCCGGCAGGCGGCGGGGACCCTGAGGCTCCAGCTCCCGCCGCGGAGCGGCCGCCGGCCCCTGGCCCGGGCTCGGGGCCCGCCGCAGCTCTCAGCCCTGCCGCCGGGAAAGTGCCTCAGGCGTCGGCCATGAAGCGGAGCGACCCTCATCACCAGCACCAGCGGCACCGCGACGGCGGCGAGGCCCTGGTTAGCCCCGACGGCACCGTCACCGAGGCGCCGCGCACAGTCAAGAAGGTATTGGGGCCGGGCTAGCCTCTCGCGGAGAGAGGGAGGCGGGAGGGGGAACCGCAGATCCTCGCGGCATGGCAGCACCACCCTCCACGCCCTCTCTTCCGATCGTCTAGCGGGAGAGCCGCTTACCTCCAGATCCACTCTCTCAGAGGTGCCCCCACCTGCCCCCAGTGCTGGGGAGCGAAGACTCCAGGTGGCACGGCCGTACTTCGCTGTGAATAACATGGAGGTAGCGCTCCCCGCTACTACTTGGAATAGGCAGGGGAGGAGAGGCACCCAATACTACCCTTCGCCTCCGCAGCCAGCACACTCCCAGGTGTTATATTCCAGACTATTCAGGGAGAAGACCCCGGTGGTATAGAAAAACCATACAGCTTCTGAGAGTTCACCCAACAATAAGGGTGGAAATATCTTTTCTATTTGGAGAACGAGTAAGCAGTAGTTAACCTCGCATTGAAATCCTCAGTCGTCTGCTTTCTGTACAGATGATGACTTTCTGCCTTTCTGCGGCCAACCGCTTCCATAGAGCAGTACTGATGCTGTGCCCTTCGTTCTAGCTACTGCGGTATCCTTGCATCTTCTCTGAATGTAGGAAGGGTAATAATGGAAAGAGTCTCTTCACTCTTCTATCTTCAGAGGTTGGTTCCCTCTCCTTAGTAGTCGGCCACCAGGATGATTAGGCTGTGTGTGAAGAGAATGATTGTTTCATCTGTTCCTTCATTATGATCTGGAAGTGTTAGGAAGAAATGCTTCTACTTTGGGGAAAGGCAGTCATTGAGAGGCTGTCTCATTCGTCAGCTTCTTTCAGACATAGTTTTGAAGAGCCAGTAGTCTCAGAACACCAAGAAGTGAGCCTAGATGTGTGATACTCCAGTATTACCCTTACAGTGGCCATCCGTGGTGTGTCTCTCCTCTCTAAAGCTAAATCAGCACAGGAAAAAAGGGGCAGATGTTGGAAAAGACAGAGATATGGATCATATAAAAAGGGATTTATGGCTCTAATTTCCAAGGTATAATATGAATACAGTGATTTATAGGTTTTTTGTTAAAATTGTTGTGAATGATTTTTAATTGCTTTGTCAGAACAGCAGTAAAGTGATGTGAAGTCTCCAGTGGTTTCACTGTGTAAGACCCGGCTGAATTGGAACTCTGGATCCAGCCTAACTTTTGTTGTTATAGTCTCACGATTAAGGTGTAAAGCAAATAACCATTTCATTCTAATTCCTTAGATACAGGTGATAGATGATGTCAGGCGCAAGACTGAAGGAATTTGTTTAATTGTGCTTTAGGACAGGGTCTGTGCCATTTGCAGTATGAAACTCCTCTGAGAGGAATTATAGGAGGCAGCATAGGTCCTAGGGCTGATAGTACCTAGATACACGTCCTGAAATCTGAAACATTTCTAACTGAAATGTTTCTGAAAAAAATCTTTTTCCTGTGGTTAGGGATCTTTTTGTGTAACATCTGTAATTTGATTAGCTCTCTTGAGGGTCATAGTGTTTAACAAATTACTTTTAGGGCATGGGATTTATAGTCAGGCAGACCTGGGTTTCAATACTAGTATCCTCACTAACTAGCTTTTGGGTAATTTCTAAATTCTCTGAATCTTAGTTTCCGCTTGTATAAAATGAGGATATTAATATGATTGAGGATTAGAAATATTTGTAAAGGGCTTTAGCATTGAAGTTGGCACGTATACTAGGGGCTTAAGAGATGATAGCTATTATTATTAAGGATGATTTTATTTTATTCATCCTCCCATCATGATTTAAGTGCATGCCCCTGTGACCTCCCCTTAAAAGTATGGCCCGTTCAATAGATTCTACATAAAGAAGTTAAAAAATCACGGGCTAGCATATTAGTCTGTTTTTCTTAAATCTAGATGTGCTTCTTGACTGTTTTCCTTGTCAAGAACCACCTTCTTCCTGTTTTTCCAGCATCAAAATGTAGGTTCCATGATTCTAGATTTACTCAGCAGCCTCAAGGCTATGGAAGACAGGGCTGAGCTTGCCTTACAATGTTAATTGCAACCAGAAAACAACTTTTGCTGGAAGTTAAGCCGTTGAAGCTCTGGGCAAGGATACAGCTGTATGACACAACTAAAGGCATTGCTGAGCTCAGTTTTGGGGACAGAATCTTTAACTTTCTTGGTATTGAATTGACTAAACTGAATAAGTACAGGAGATGGTCCTTCTTTCCCCAGGTTGAAAGTCACCTCACTAAGGGACTGCAGTGTGACATTTTGATTTGTTGAGTCTTTCTTGATTCTTTGATTGTTTATTTAAATAATCATTATGACCTCGATGCCCTTCTGCTTTTACTGTAGGGAGGGACTGGGAGTACTAGGGCTTGAAATCGCTGCCTTTGTCTTTGGCTGTGTAATTGGTGACTACTGCTTTTATTTTGTAACTGTCACATACAAGCTTATTTATCCGAAGTCACATTTTTTGTTGATGGTTTCCCTTACAGTATTCATGTATTTGTCATCAGTTTTCTTAGCTCTGTTACTCTGCTTAGCCACACAAGGGAAATAAACTTTTTAGAAGAGCCAGAATTCCCAAGCGCAGTAGTTAATAAGAATGAACGTACGGTATGCAGGTTACTTAGTCACATCTTATCTTTGGCTCCTACTTCTGTCGTGTAACTTGTGGTGCTGTGGGGATCAGATCTTGTCATGGTGGCTGTCATAAATTTGTATTAATGTCTTTCTTCATAAGCTCATATCAAGTGAACCCAACCAAAAATCTCTGTAAGAAGTGATTTGTGAAATAGAAAATAAATTCCAAGTGAATGCAGTAGTAATAGTTGAGAGGATTTCTTTCCTGTGTTCTTAAAAATGGGATGGTAAGAGTGTTGTAGCGCAGCAGGGAAATCAAGGCAGGAGAGGATTTATTTCAGGAAAGTTAAAACTTTCTGACAGTAAGGTTGCAATCCCAAGAACTGCAGCTCGTTTGTGCTTACATCAGTATTGGTAATGACCATGTTCAAGCAGTCTTTTTTTTTTTTTTTTTTTTTTTTTTGGCAAATGTATCCACTTTACACTGGATTTGTTTCTGTCAGCAGAGAATGAGTTGAGCCATGTTAGTTCTTTCTTGCCCCGAATTCTTTAAGCTCTTGATTTGGTTAATTATAGATTACTAAAATAGAACCTTTTGGTTATAGGCATGGGAATGTGGGAACAGTATGACTGCTTTTGCCAGTTAGGAAAGTACAGCCTTACAGAATGTTCAGTAAGACAGTTGGCAGATTGATCTTTACCATTCATTGGTCTTTTCTCTTCCAGGAATTATTCTATCCGTATTTTTCTAATATTGACAACAACACATTGAGATGTAGGTGGCATTATCTCCATTTTACAGATAAAGAAATGAGGTCCTGAGAGATAAAGTACCTTGCCCAAGGTTACATATCTAGCAAGTTGCAGAGGTAGGACTCAAATCTGTTTTAAACCTTTACCTATTTCCAAAGCCCGTGTCCTCTTTGTTATACCACACTGATTCTTTCTAAAATTTTAGATGCTGGATTCTGGTCTTTTCCCAGAAGTCTTTTAGAATACTTAGTGAACTCTAAGTTATGCCTGTCTAAGTTATGCCTCCTTACTTTGGTTTTGAAGCAACCTAAACCTTAGGTCAGACTACCAAAGTAAGGAGGGTCTGAGTCAGGGTTCTAGGAATAGGACAGGGGGAAAAAAAAGTACAAATGTAGAACCTCAAAAAATTGTAAAATTATAACGAAGAAGAGTATCTTATATATAAAAAAGTGTTCTAAGATCAATGATGCATTTTCACATTAATAATTTACTGACCATCTGATAAATTCATCCTTATTTTTTAAAAATGTGTCCTTATTTTTAAAGTTATAAATAAATCTGAAGGACCTAAGAATATGCTTTTCCTTTTGTCCAGGGAACAGTTTTTTTTCCTGTTCTTTAAGTCCCACTTTCTTTATGAATGAGTCTCTAATCAAGCCTTTTAAAAATTAGGAGAAGCACACTGTTGTGTATTCCAGCTACATACCAGGCACTGTATTAGAGCCTTGTGTACACTATTTTACTTAATCCTTGTTAAGAGCTCTTGGACATAGGTAGTGTTATCTTTGTTTTATTGAGAAAACAGACTTGAAGAAATTAAGGAATTTGTCTTAAGGTTACACATTTAGTAATGTGATGGAGCTAACAGAACTCTAATCTGGTTAACTCCAAAGCCCAGACTGTCTTGCTTTTCAGTTGAAGTTTCATTTCTGTGTTCCAAAGCTCAGATTGAACTTTTAAAATCTTAGTTAGTTTGTATATTTTTTGTGGATGATTTTGTTATTTCCTTAACAGGCAATTTCTTTTTATTTACCGAGCTTGTTTAATGGTCTTACCATATACTTGAACATTTATGAGTTTTCTGAGAAAGTAGCCCATGTTTTGTATTAGTATAATTTGTGAATTCTGTTCTCCTTGGGCCTGGGAAAGATTGAATGAACATTAGGAGGTGTTTGGGAGGTTGCTCAGAGCTGAAGTTGCAGTTGTGTATTTGATGTCTTGTGCAGTTAATTGAAGAAATGGGTAATTGGTGAAGAAGGGAGAGTGAGTTTCTTTATTACAGCAAGTGTTTCTCTATCCCGTAATGAAAGGGGGAAAAAAGATTTGTTGAAAATTTTATTCAGGCTCCTTGTCGAGTTGAGTTTATAAAGAATGTGCAGTTTCTCTCATGGTAGCCTTTGTTTAAATAATTGAGAGAGAAGTACAACTGAGGTGGATGAGAGAACAATTCTGACAGTTGCCCCGATCCATCACCCTGCCATCGTGTTCAGGTGGTATGCACAATTAGAGGAGCTGAAATTCCATTTACCCAATAAAAGGTTAAGTAAGCTTGATCAGGTTTCTATGGAATTTGTAGGAGCTTTTTATAGACTGAATGACCTGTAGCCTGAGAGAGCAGAGCAGAGGAAGGTAGTTTGAAATTTCTTCTGTTATAGTTCTGAGTCTAAAACTGTTTTGATTAAATCAAATAACTTAAGACATGATATATATGATTTTTAGTCCCCGCTTCCCCAACTATATCCTGCAACAATTCAGTTAGCCATTTTCCTTCTTGGACACTGGATACTTGGACAGCAATAATAGCTAGTGATTTCCTATTCTTTTCTTTAAAGTTCTATCAGTAGAAATATATTGGTTTGGGGCACCTGGTTTTTCTAAGCTCAGAACCTGTATTAAGGAAGGGTACAGAAGTTCTAGAGCTGGTTGACTATTAATCAAGCTTTTCCTTAGAGCCTTTCTGAATACCGCAAAGCTGTCATTGAGAGTTAAGTAACCTGAGGCTAACACTGACTTCATCTTTCCCATAAACTTATCTGCTGCAGTGCTCCGTGTGAACCCTTTTGATCACTCTAACAGCTTTGGTACTGTTGGCTACCTTTTCTTGGAAACTCTTCTCTTGGCTTCAGTTATGACTCTTCACCTATGGCTGCCATTTACTGAACACTTACTCTCTGCCAGACAGCTATCTCATCTCATTTAATCCTCATAACAACTTTATCAGATGAATATTATTCTCTTTATTTTACAGATGAGAAAATATAGGCTCAAAGAGGATAATTAACTTGCTCAAGGCTTTGCCAATCTGTGATGCCTTTGGGGTTAGTGAGATGAAACACTGCCCATAGCAACAGTGGGAGGCTTTGCCACACTGCCAACCCCCTCCTTCTCTGACCAAATTCCCGTGTGAAATCTGCTTAAGCTCCTGTACCTAGGCTGCTCTGAAGACCACTCTGCAACCTTTTGGATTTCAGAATCTGCACTCCTCAGAGAGAAGGCCTAAACCCCCATGCCTCACATCTCTGTTTACCTCATTTGCTATCTGACGTCCAGTTATCCATTATCTTCTAATACTCATTCCCTTACCACTCTCTCATCCTCTCCGCTGATCCAGTTCCCCCAGATCTTTTCACCATGTCCTCTTACAACTTGCCCCTCCATTGTCAGTAAATCCCCAAGTAGCATCAGCCTCTAGAAGTGAGATCAAGTTACAGGGGCAGCTTTGGGGGAGTTGTTAGTGTGGCACCTGGTATTCAGAACTATAATGGTGTAACCCAGGCCGCAGCATCTCCTGCTTAACATTAGCAATCACATCTTTGCCAGCCGGTGCTGGTTTTTTAGGTCTGTGGCCCTGAAGCAGGTTCTCCACCCTGAGCGCTGAACTGTGGAGCTGAGAGTTGCTAGAGAAAATCAGAAAACCAGGCAGAATGATGTCACTGAATTCGTAATTGTCAACCTCATGTGCATAATCAACATTGCCTAACAATATTATACATTTCTCTAGTAAGTTTACTTTCCTACCCACTGCAAATGACTGTTTCATACGGTCTCTATTTCTAATCTCTCACGTGTTCTTTTTAAGCCAGTGATATGCCTTATACTTTAGTATAAAAACAGAAGTCACCAAAAGGGAATTCCTTTTTGGATTCGCTATACCTCCCAAATCGACAAACCTACCTGCATCTGGGGCTCATCTTTTTCTCCTTCCCACCTGTTAGGTAGAGGACGCATCCTTCATTCTGTCAGAGACCTGTCTCTCTCCAAGTGCTCTAATCACATTTCCTGTCTTCTTAAAGAACTTCTTCCTTTGATTATTTCCTCTTTCTACTAAAGCCGTTCCTATAGTATTCTAACTTGACTTAGTTTCTCCCATTTTGAAAACGCTATCCTCTATACCCCCATATCTCCTCTCTGCTTCTATCCTATCTTTCTGCTCCCTTTCACAGCTAAGCTTATTAAAGGAGTGTTCAACACACACTATGTACATTTTTTTCTTTCCACAAACTCTTTAACCCACTCCCACCTTACTGCTCTGACCAGAGCAAAATCCTCTTGCTAACGTTGCTAATGTCTCGTCAGATTGGGAAACATGGTAGTCTGCTTTTTCAGCCCTCATCAAGACCTTGGTAGCATTTGACACCAACTTCTTACCAAACACTTTCCTCTCTTGCTTCCATGACACTGCTCTTTATTAGTTTTCCTCTTATTTCTCTGGCTGGTCCTTCTCAGTCTCCTTTGTTGGCTCTTTCTCCTTGATTCTGAGCTGTCTGCTCTTTCCTTTGTGTTTTCTCCCTAAGTCATCCACACATTTCCTATGCCTTTAAGTGTCATCTTCATCCCAACAACTCCCCAGATTATTTCCTTAGCCAAGGCCCCTCTTCCAAATGCCAACCTTGTGTGTGCCCAACTGCCTAGTTGCAGTTGGACTTCAAAATGAACATGCCCAAAATGGATATTTTTGTCCTTTTGTCTAATCCCCGAAATATATTCTTGTTTTCTTCATATCATTTAAATGGTGTTCACATTATTTTTTCTTTCCTTTAAAAAATTGTTTTTAATTGCACAAGTAATGCCTAAATATTTTCTTATAAAATAATTCAGTTTAATAAAGCAGAACTCCTTCCTTTGTCCTCAGCCAGTCTCATTGCCCTCTCCACAGGTGACTTCTGCTATCTATCAGTTTATCTTTCTTGACTTTTTTTTTTGACTTTACATTCATATTTGCCCATAGAGAAATTTGTAGTTTTATAATGACTTTTACATAAATAAAAGCATACTATATATTCGCAGGTTGTTTTTTTTTTCACTTGGAGCTCTTTCCATATCAGTATATATATAGATCTATCTTAGTCTTTTTGACACTGAATTGATTTCCAAAGTCTGTACCATTGCTGTTCATTAAATCATTCTTCTGTTGATGCATATTTAACTTAATACTTTTTCCTTTATAGATAGTGCTGTAGTAACTACCTGTATGCATTTGTGTGTGTGTGTGTGTGTGTGTGTGTGTGCGCGCATGCATGTATAATTGTTTTTCTAGGGTAGATGCCTAAAAGCAGATTTCTGGAATTGAAAGATATCCACATTTTAAACTTAATGCATGTCATGTTGCCTTCACAACTGTAGTGCCATTTTACACATTAACTATAAACAAAACAACCCTTTCACCACACCTTTACAAACCACTGGATATTTTTATGTCTTTTATGGGGAGGTTGTTTACTGTTGTTTTTATTAACATTTTCCCTTCTTAACAGTATTTATTGAGTGACTACTATGTGCCAAATGCTAGGGATACAGCAGTGAACAAAATAGATGAAGATCTCTGCCCTCCTACTGACTGTGTTTTTCATGTCAGGTTGTGGGAATTCTTTACTATTCTGGATATTTTTTTATTTTATTTCTTACTGACTTGTGACTTTGTTTATGATTTTAAAAGTTTTTTTTTTTTTTTTTTTTTAAGATTCTATTTATTTATTTGACAGAGATAGAGACAGCCAGCGAGAGAGGGAACACAAGCAGGGGGAGTGGGAGAGGAAGAAGCAGGCTCATAGCGGAGAAGCCTGATGTGGGGCTCGATCCCATAACGCCGGGATCACTCCGTGAACCGAAGGCAGACAGACGCTTAACCACTGCGCCACCCAGGCACCCCTAAAAGTTTTTATGTAGTCAGATTAGGCAGTGTTTTCCTTCATGACTTAAGCATTTATGGCTGTGTTTATTACATCTTGGTCCTCAGTCCATCTGGAATGGACTGGAACTCATTTTAGCTCATAATGTAAGATAGGGACTATTTGTGATAGAAGAGAGCTTTATTTGTCCCCAAATGAAATTTAATATTTTACTTTTTCAGGTTTGTTTTCTGTTTCTTTTTCTTTAATTTGTCCTTCTCCACTGTTTTTATTTCTTAACTTTTAGCTGGACATATAGATGTAACTTTTGATTGAAGACTATTTAACTCAAGAATGACACTAAAAATTGCCATCCTGGTAGTACTAAGTGCTTATAATGGGTTATTCATAGAAGCACTTGCTAATTACTTATTGTTTATAAGCAAACATAATTATAAATGTTTATTATTGTTTAGTGGATCTAAATTTATGTTTTGATAGCAATTGGATCCTCAATGATATCTCAAATATACATCCTATTCTGCAGTGGTCTACAGAGGAACTTACCTTCTGCAGTTATGCTAAGTTGGAAAAATGTGTGGTCCTTTTTCAAAATGACACCTTATTTTTTATAAGGCATTGCCAGGAATTGAGTACATATAATGAGACTGTAGGAAGAAAAAATTTTGCCCTGATTCCATAATTGTGTGCATCTACATTTCATTTTTTTCCCCTTTCTTTTCTTGCTTCTACCTTTGAAAGTTGATATTACCTTCTCTAGGTTGAAAAAAGACTTCTTTTCCTAGCAGGTAAATAAGGTGTCTTCTTCAATAGAATTATTGGATTAAGCTTGACTAAGTCTAGTCTTGGGTGACTCTGCTTTGGGAGACAAATGGAATAGGAATTTTTACTACATTCTTATCTATTGTTTCTATAAGGGAGAAAAGATGATGGGTCTAATGCTATTGCCTTTTTAGAGCCTTTGCTGGACTGTATTATAGAAATAGGGAAGCAACTTTACTATTTCCGGATAATCTCCTCTAATAATCTTCTCTAATGATCTCCCCTAATGTATTGTGAACTTCTTTTGTGCAAAAACCATTTATGTACTGTGTGCTAAACACTGCTAAGTGATGGACTATTAAATCAGCGAAATATCATTCTTGTTCTCAAGGAGAGGGTAGGGAATGCAGATATGAAAATAAATAAATACAATGTGGTTTGATATGAGCAATACTGGAAGCAGTAATTATTGCAGTTTGGAGAGGTCAGTACTGAAACTGAGGTGTATCACCTTAGGAAGAGTTGCCTACTCAAGAGGTTTCACAGGGTAGCAGAACCTTTATGAAATTTCTATGTTCCAACTTTACAAGTTCTGAAATTCACATTTTTAGTACACTTAGAGGTCATTCACCTCTTAGAGCTGGCTCATTCAAACCAACTCACAGGAGTCTTGTATACAAAACAAAATGGTAACTTCTAACTTATGGTCAGATGTAGAACACTCAAGCTGAACTGAAATTCATGTCAGTCCGAGGATACTGTGGAAAATCTACGTGGGAAGTATAGTTAGGGGCAGTTTATTCAGTTTGGAATCCTTTAGATCCTTGCTACTCAAACTGGTCTGTGACCAGAAGCATTGGCATCTCCTGGGAGCTTGTTAGGAATCTCAGGCAACTCTGGTTCTGTACTAATGTATACTCACCAGAACCTTAGTTTTTTATTCATTGTTGAGTAATACTGGCTTAGCAGTTGGTCTTATTCATGCTTCTCTTATGAAACCTTACTGTAGAGAGGGAAGAAAATCATTTCAGGTTTTTTTGGAAGGGTAGAAATGTGTACTAAGGCTTATTAAAATACTCGTAATATTTGATAGAGATACAGAACCACAGACAGGCACGGATACACAAAGATAGACAGACGTACACAGATCTTTCACATAAAACAACCCTTCAAAACCCTCTACCCAAACCCTTCAAACACATAGACCCATACCCACACCCATGGAGAGACCTCGTGCTTCTCTATAGAGAGTTCCCTACAGACCTACATAGACCTGCATAGAGAGCTATCCCAGACAGACCACATAAACTCTGGAGCCCACCCGCCAACAGAAATACACACACACATACACTGAACCCAATAAGTAATGCTAACAACTCAGATTTTCATAAGACTTGAGTAGTATTTTCCATATTTTTGAGGAGAAGGGACAAGTATACTCTTTAAGGTACTTTTAACTGAGCCAGAAAATGAAGCAAAAACAGACAGACTGCCATTGGGTCTACAGAACAGTGAATGTTACAAAGCCAGTTTTATTTGAATTCCTGTTTCTGGAACTGCTTGTTCCTGGGCATCATTTTCAGTTTGATGTACTCATCGTGCTTGGATGGAAAAGTCATTCTTCTCTTATTTTCTGTCAGGACTTGCATTCTAGATTGCTGGTTAAGCGGAGTTCCATGTTCATTTCCCCTTGGAACTAATGAAGACGCTCCTCGATGCTATCTGAGTCACATAAATCTGTCCAGGATTGGAAGATCCAGAAATACTGCACGGATGTGGAGGACTCATGCTAAGTCCTCTGAGGGTGTGTGGGACTGAAGAATGTAGGGCAGAGAGGGAAAATTATGTTAAAACTAGAAAGAGGTATAATTTTGGTCTTTTTACCTCTTGGGTCATTCATAGTATAGGTTTGCATTAAGCCTTGTGATGAAACTTAAGGACTACTCAAGGGAGTAATTTAGTTGTAAGTTAAAAGATTTTTAAAAAATGCTGATTTTGGCTGAGGATGGAACATTGATTGTTTGTTGATAAAGAGATCACTGGTATCAACAAAGCCAGATTTTTTAGTTCCTTGGGCAATATTTTGTGAGAAGTATCTTGTTAGGGAAAAGGAGACTCTGACACATGTAGCATTTTATGCGTAAATAGTTGAGTTTCTATCACACTAAGGGAGTTAGGCACCAGAGAGACGTTGCTAAAAGAGTTTTACAAATGTAGGATCCAAAAAGATAAATATTTTTCTCTTGCTGTCTGGTACATGTATATGTTTTCATTTGACCAAAAGCCTGTTAAAATTTTTTTCAAGCATATGGAAGAGTACTGAGAAAATTGTACACTCTGCCCAATTTAACAAATGTTGGCATTTTGTAAAATTTTCTGTAGAGACTTTTAAAGATATAAAACATTGTAGATAAAATTGAAGAGCCCTTTGTACCCCTTCTGTATTTATTACCTTTTGTCTTTTCTCTCTCTCCATCTCAGAGGTAACTGCTGTCCAAACTTTGCAGTTTATTATTCCCCTTCATGTTTTAACCTTTGCTATGTATTATCAATATCAATTGTATATTGATAAACAATATATAGCATTGTCTTGTGTGTTTATAAACCTAACATAAATGGTAGTATGAGAAGATACTATTCTGCAACCTACGGTTTTTCACTCTACTTTGAGTTTTAACCAGTCTGATACATGTAGATTTTCTAGTTGAGTCGTGTTAACTACTGTGTAGTGCTTCATTGTGTGGCTGTACCACAGTTTACCCACTCCCTATTAATGTTTCCTCTTTTTTTGAACTGGGGTGAGTATCTTTAAGTCATGTTTCTTCATCATGTATATGATAGTTTCTCTAGGGTATATTCCATAAGCAAAATTGCTTAAGGTATACCAACTTTACCAGATACTTCAAATTGCTTTCTAAAGTGGTTTTGTTAACACTTGTTTTCTGATTTCTTCATAATATGTGGTATTGTCAGATATTTAATTTTTGTCAGTCTGGTAGTTGTGAAACGGTATCTCTGTTTTAATTTGCATTTCCTTGGATATTAGTGAGACTGAGTATCTTTTAATGTTTGCAGTTCACTTGGATTTCCTTATTTATAAAATGTCTGGTGCCTGGGTGGCTCTGTTGGTTAAGCGTCTGCCTTCAGCTCTCGTCATGATCCTGGGGTCCTGGGATAGAGCCCCGCATCCCTGTGGGCCCAGCTCCCTGTTCAGCAGGGAGCCTGCTTCTCCCTCCCTCCCGCCCACCTCCCCACCCCCACTCATGCTCTCTCTTTCTCTCTTTCTCTCTCAAATAAATAAACAAAATCTTAAAAAAAAAAAGTCTATGTTCACGTCTTTTCCCATTTTTCTATTGGGATCTCATTGGTTTTCTTATTGATTTTTAATAGTTCTTTATAATTCATTTGTTCTAATCCTTTATCAGATATTTGTATTGCAAATACAATGTTGCAAATACTTTTTTTTTTTTTAAGATTTTATTTATTTATTTGACAGAGAGACAGAGAGAGGGAACACAAGTGGGGGGGGGTGTTGGGAGGGAGAAGCAGGCTTCCCGCTGAGCAGGGAGCCCGATGCGGGGCCAATCCTTGGACTCTGGGATCATGACCTGAGCCGAAGGCAGACGCTTAACGACTGAACCACCCACGCGCTCCTACTTATGATTTTTATACAGGTTAAAATATGTAATATAAAATTGATCTATTTTTTCCTCCATGTAGTTTGTCCTTTTTGTTTCTTATTTTAGAAACTTTTTCCCTGTCCTGATATGTAATACTACGTTATGTTACATCCTCTATATCATCTATTCTGTTTCTGGGTTCTATATTATGTTTCATTGCTCTCTTTGTTGATTTCTTTACCAATACCACACTTTTTTTTTTTTTAATTTCTAGAACTCTATAATAACTCAATATTTGCTTGGGTAAGTTTCTCCAAATGTATTTTTAAATTTTTACCAGCTTTATTGAGGTAAAATTTACATAGGATAAAATATACCCATTGTAAATTACAATTTAGTGACTGTTAATACTTTTGTAGAGTTTTTTTCACTATGGTAAAAAAATACATATAAAACATAAAATTTACCATTTTAAAGTATATAATTTAGCAGCATTAAGTATATTCACATTGTTGTGGAACTATCATCACCACTCATTTCTAGAATTTTTTTTATCTTCCTAAATTGAAACTTCATCATACCCATTAAACAAGAACTCTTCATTCCCCTCTCTCCCAGCCCCTAGCCACCACCATTCTACTTTGTCTCTATAAATTTGACTACTCTAGGTACCTCATACAATTGGAATTAGATAGTATTTGTTCTTTTATGTCTGGCTAATTTCACCTAGCCTAGTATCTTCAAAGTCCATCCAGGTTCTAGCATGTGTCGGGATTTCATTCTTTTTTAAGGTTGAATAATATTTCAGTGTATGTATTTACCGCATTTTTTTCTCCAGGCATCCATTGATGAACTTCTGGGTTATTTCTGCTCTGTCTGTTGTATATAATGCTATTATAAACATGAGTATACAAGGCAGACGCTTAACGACCGAGCCACCCAGGCGCCCCCTATTTCTCGTTTTTCTCATTTTCATGTGGGTCGTGTGTTATATGTATATATATATGAATGGGTCATGTGTTAAATATATATATATGTATATGTTTACATATACATATATATATATTTTTAAGTTTATTTTAAGTTTATTTAAGTAATTTCTACACCCAGCTTGGGTCTCGAACTCACAACCCCAAGATCGAGAGCAGCATGTTCTTCCTACTGAGTCAGACAGGCACCCCCATCATTTTATATATATATATATACTCCCTGAGCCAAAGACAGACGCTTAACAACTGCGCCACCCAGGCGCCCCCATTTTATATTTTTACTAGCAATGTACAAGCATTCTAATTTTTCTATATCTTCAACAACACTTGCTTATTTCTTTATTATAATAGCCATCCTAATGGGTATGAAATGGATAGAGTTTTAAAATCACACCACAATCTAGTTTGGGAACAGTTCTATTTCCCCCAGAAGGCCCCTTTGCCCATTTGCAATAAATCATTGCTCTCACTTTTTGCCCCAGGTATTCATTGGTTTGCTTTCTTTATACATTTGCCTTTTCTGGATGTTTCATATAAACGAATTATACAATATATGGTCTTTTGTATCTGGCTTTTTCACATAAGGTAATATTTTTGAGGTTCATTCATGTATCAGTAGTTTTTCCTTTTTATTGCCAAATGGCATTTCATTTTATAGATTTACAACATTTTATTTATCACTTTACTAGTTGATGGATTATTTTAGATTATTTCCAGCTTTTGGCTGTTTTGAATAATGCTGCCATGAACAGTCATGGATAAGTCTTTGTGTGGATGTATGTTTTAATTTCTCTTGGACAGATATCTAGAAGTGGAATTGATGGGTAATGTGTTAAGTTTAACTTTTTAAGAAAATGGCAAACTTTTCCAAATTGATCATATAATATTACATTATACTAGCAATATATGAGTATTTCAGTTTCTCTACATTCTTGCCAACACTTAGCATTGTTTTTTTTTTTTATTATTGTTAACAATTTTAGTGGTTATATGGTGCTCTATTATTATCGTTTTAGTTTGTATTTCTCCATGACTGGTGATGTTGAGCATCTTGTATTTATTAGCCATTTGTTTATCTTTGGTGAATTGTCTATTCAGATCATTTGTCCGTCTTTAAATTGGGCTGTTTTCTTCTTAAGTTGTAGGAATTCTTTCTATATGCTGAATACAAGCCCTTTTTCAGATAATATGATTTGCAAATATCTTCTCCTTGTCTGTGGCCTGTCTTTTCATTTTCCTAATGGTGTATTTTGAAGAGCTAATGGTTTTAATTTTGATAAAGTCTAATTTATTACTTTTTAAATAGATTGTGCTTTTGGTGTGAACTCAAGTTCACAAGAGTGCTCTCCTATATGTTCTTCTAGCAGTTTTATAGTTTCGGATTTTATATTTAGGTCTGTAATCCATTGTGAGTTGATTTTTTTGTCGGGGGTAAAATATGGACCTACTCTTTTTTCCTTTATATAGATATCCAGTTGGCCCAGCACCTTTTTTTGAAAAGACTGGCTTTTGCCTATTGAATTGGCTTGACACTATTTTTGACTATCATTTGTCTGTAGATGTGTGGGTGTGTTTCTGGACACTGTATTCTGTTTCAGTGGTCTGCTTGTTTATTTTGATGCAAATACTATGTACTCTCTTGATTACTGTAGCTTTAGAGTAAGTATTAGAATTCGATAATATGAATGCTCCTATTTTGTTGTTCTTTTTCAAAATGATTTTGACTATCTTAGTCCATTTAAATTTCCATACATATTTTAGGATAAGGTTGTCAATTTTTATTATTATTATTATTATTTTTAAGATTTTATTTATTTATTTGACAGAGAGAGACAGCCAGCGAGAGAGGGAACACAGGCGGGGGAGTGGGAGAGGAAGAAGCAGGCTCCCAGCGGAGGAGCCTGATGTGGGGCTCAATCCCAGGACTCTGGGATCACGCCCTGAGCTGAAGGCAGACGCTTAACGACTGAGCCACCCAGGCGCCCCAAGGTTGTCATTTTTTACAAAAAAATCTTGCCAAGGTTTTGATAAGGACTGTGTCAAATCTACAGGTCATTTTGGGGAGAATTCCATTTAACTCCTGTTTAGAGTTATAATCCATGATCATGGAACCAAAAATTTAAACTAGCCTTTTTTGCCAAAGATTATTGTATATCACATGAACTTATAAAGAACATTTAGATCAGTTTCTGTACTTCTCAGAATTTTAGGAATACTTAATTTGTATAAGCACTTGTTTATCTTTAGGCCAACTTTACTAGAACTGCTTTAAAGGATTTTATAAATTAATTTGCTAATACCGTCTGGAAATAGAAAAATAACATGTATATATAACATATATACATACATACATACGTAAACATACAGGCAGATACAAATAGAGATATTATAGCTTTCATTCTAAATCTTAGTCCTGAATTAGGTGTAAATACATCAATATACAATTCACCAATTTATGTAAGAGTTGATTCTTTTTTTTTTTTTTAAAGATTTTATTTATTTATTCGACAGAGATAGAGACAGTCAGCGAGAGAGGGAACACAAGCAGGGGGAGTGGGAGAGGAAGAAGCAGGCTCAGAGGGAGGAGCCTGATGTGGGGCTCGATCCCGTAACGCTGGGATCACGCCCTGAGCCGAAGGCAGATGCTTAACCGCTGTGCCACCCAGGCGCCCCGTAAGAGTTGATTCTGATCTTTACCTTACCATTACTATTATTTTTAAAAAGATTTTATTTATTTATTTGAGAGAGAGTGAGCATGCGATGGAGGAAGGGGCAGAGGGAGAGGGAGAAACCGAATCCCCCGAGCCTGACATGGGGCTCCATCCCAGGACCATCAGTCCTGACCTGAGCCGAGGTCAGATGCTTAACTGAATGAGCCATCCATGCACCCACTTACTATTTTTTTATTCCAAATATGTTTCTGACAGATGGAACAAGTTAAGGTTACCTGCTCAATGATTGCAAAAGCTTTTTTTTTTTTTTTTTTGCCATTATTTGTGCAGAAGACTTTTAAGATCTTCATTAATCCTTGATAAATAATCTTTTGGAGGCTGTGGACTAAATTTTGGACAAGGGACTCTGAGAACAAGTTAAGTATCAGTTTGTTTCCAAAATGCCTCTTTAATTGTTTTCCTTTGGGTTGGGAGGCAAGAGTTAGCTCTTTGAAATTCCTAGAGAAGATAGGGTAGAAAATTTCTCTCTCTAAGGCACTAGAAAAAGGATGTGAGACTTTTCTCTAAGATAGAATTCAGGGAAATATTTGCTTATTATCAGTAATCTAGGATGATTATTATTTGTTTCTCTCTTTTTTTTAATTTTTAATTTTTTAAAGTAATCAAGCCAACATGGGGTTTGAATTCACAACCCTGAGATTGAGTCACATGCTCTACTGACTGAGCCAGCCAGGCCACTGCCTCCCCCTGCCCACCTGCTTTTTAAAAAATACACGATAATCTAATGAATTCTTTGCTGTGGAAATTCAAAATATATTTGCAAGGGGCTTAGCATGGAAAGGCCTGTATGTTTTCTGGCCTTTGCTAAAACTATTTCTTGGCTGTCAGTGTTAGCATAAATCTAAAGCCTGCTCTAAGTGTGATCTTACCTCCTAATCTTTTTTTTTTTTTTTAAGATTTATTAATTTATTTCAGAGAGAGAGAAAGAGAGCGTGGTGAGTGCATGAACGGGAGGGGCAGAGGAAGAGAGGTTTTTTTTTTTATTTCAAGATTTTTATTTATTTATTTGGCAGAGACAGGCAGTGAGAGAGGGAACACAAGCAGGGGGAGTGGGAGAGGAAGAAGCAGGCTCCCAGCGGAGAAGCCTGATGTGGGGCTCGATCCCAGAACGCTGGGATCACGCCCTGAGCCGAAGGCAGACGCTTAATGACTGCGCCACCCAGGCGCCCCAGGAAGAGAGATTCTTAAGCCAACTGTGCGTTGAGCGCGGAGCCAGAGGCAGGGCTCTGTCTCATGACCCTGAGATCACAACCTGAGCCAAACCAAGAGTCAGATGCTTACTTAACCCGCTTAACCGACTGAGCCACCCAGGCACCCCTTACCTCCTAATCTTAAGGGAGGTTTTTTGTGGTTTTTGTTTGTTTGTTTGTTTCTTCTCCTCAGCCAAGGCATTCTACTGTATCTACCCTTTTTCTTTCCTTTTTTTTTTTTCAATCTGCTTTAACTGCAGGTACCAATAGGACATTTGTTCAGGATGAGTGCCCTCTAAAAATCCTTTTCTTTTTTTCTTTTTAAATTTTTTCTTAAATCGGCTTGAACTCATGACTCTGAGGTCAAGAGTCGCATGTTCTACCGACTGAGCCAGCCAGGCGCCCCTAAAAATGCTTTTAGATGTAAAAGTCCAACTCTTCAAAGGTGTACCTATTTTAGTGTGACTCCAAACCAGCAAGCCTTTTCATGGCTTAACTATGGACGCAAGAGACATCCCCAAAGAGGATGCAAAAGATGCAGACTCCCAAGGGGTGCCTGGGTGGCTCAGTCGGTAAGCGTCTGCCTTCAGCTCAGGGCATGATCCCAGAGTCCTGGGATCGAGCCCTGCATTGGGCTTCTCCGCTGGGAGCCTGCTTTTTCCTCTCCCACTCCCCCTGCTTGTGTTCCCTCTCTTGCTGACTGTCTCTGTCAAATAGTAAATAAATAAAATCTTAAACAAACAAAAAAAGATGCAGACCCCTTTAAGAGCCAGCGTTACTCCCAAAGATAGCCTAATTAAGTTAAGACTTTTTGTTGTCTTTACAGGTGGTATAAAGAGCCTCCTTATGACAAGGGACACAAAAGACAAAGAGACAGGAAAACAGTGACTTTTTCTGGGAGGCTAAGGATCAATAACCAATGGGTATCCAAAACCAAATTCATGACAGTCACAGTCCAAAGAACTAATTCTTACAAATGTTTTTCTCCTGCTAATCTGAATTTGGAAAAGAAGGCATAGGAAGTTCACCTTCCTTTCTTGACCAGATAAGACACAAAAATCTAGGAGACTGACTTCATTAAAAATTCTTAACTTTTGCTGGCCTTTGTCAGTTGCCCCAGGATTTTTAGCTATAGTGTCCAGGGATTGTGAGGTGTCCCAGCTGTTCCTTCATGATCACTAAAACTACAGGGGAAGAAAAAAATCGTTTTTCTACTACCCTCCTTGGCTTTCTGGCTGGAGCCCTGTAAATTCAACTGACAAAGATTAACAAGAGAAAAACACTCTGAGTTATTTAATAAAAGTTTTACATGAGATGAGAGCCTTGGTAAGAAAATGAAAACCCAGAGAAATGGTTTAACCTGATTTTTTTTTTTTTTTTTTAAGATTTATTTGAGAGAGAAAGAGCACGAGCAGGAGGGCCAGAGGGAGAGGGAGGGAGAATCTCAAGCAGACTCCACACTGAGCATGGAGCCTGGCACAGGACTTAATCTCACAACACAGATACCAGGACCTGAGCCAAAACCAAGAGTCAGATGCTTAACCGGCTGCGCCACCCAGGCACCCCAAACCTGAGTGTTTTTATGCTAGTTTTGATGCAGAGTGGAAAGTTGTGGCAAATGTGGTAGAATAAAAGGGTCTGAGCTAAGGCTAGTAAACTGGGGAAACTTAGCAAGGCCTTAATATTCATTATGCCTAGGTACCATATTTTGGGACAGCTTGTTCTGAACCCCATCAATAATGATGATAAATCATGTAGCTTGATAACGATGATATCCAAAAGTAATTATTTCCAATTTTGAATACATCCATTAATCTACATCGCTAATTCTAGATTCTTTTCCTTTTATAGTGCCTTCTCAGTTATTATAGTGGCTTTTCAATTTTATGGTTTTTATAAAGGATCTTTTGGGTATTCCAGAAATCATTGATTTTATTTTTTTTTACTCCTTCCCTCAGGGTAATGTCTTTAAATCTCTTTTTTTGGTTAGTGGACCCACTTTTTGTTCATTAGGTATTTTACTTGCTTTTGGTGGATTTTCACAATTTAATGCTAGCACATAACAGGTGCTGAATGTTTGTGGTAATAGAGCTGAGCCCCATCATGAACCATTGATTTGTAACATACTTCTTTCCCCTTACCAGCTCAAGTACCTCTGTCCCTTGAATGAATGTAACTCCTGATGCAGTCACACACATGAAAACTTTCGTATTTTCAGCTCTTGTATATTACATACTTGGTTAGATTCTCTATCAGATGTCACTGGTAATTAAGCCTTTGGAAAGAGCCCAAGAGTTTTCATACTCTGGCTAGACAATAGCAGCAAGAACAGTATGTAGTATATATTGACATGATGATACTTGGCAATTCTAAAACAATACTAGTTTTACTCAAGAGCATCAGGTTAAATCAGTTAAGACTTCTTTGGCTGAAAACCTACTTTGTACAATTTATAGTTTTATTTACTCTTTTTTTCTTCAGAGTTGTTCCTTAAATATGCAGCAGAGATCATGGTAGATATGTATCTGTACTTGAAGACTGGGATACTCAGCAAGAGGGTTGTTGGCTTAAAGGGAGCAAGGATGATGGGTATTTTGGGGTTTGCAGTCAGACTCTTGAAGCCTCTGTCTCAATCTTGGAGGGAAAAAAAAGGAAGGGCACCCTAGGAAGTTTGGAACTTCGCCAAGATGTAGCACAGTATCAAAGAATACTCTCTTTAGAGCACTTATAAATATGAATTAGTGCTTACAATAGCACTGTGGTAAGCAATTATAGTTTATTAATGGAAAGGCCAAATAAAATGAAATTCAATTAATGTTTGTTGAATGCCATTAAGCACTCTACTTAGTGTTTGTCCAAGGCTCCAGAGCAGACAGATGTAAATGCAAAATCCAAATGCTGCATTTTGTCAAGAGAGCATCTTAGTCTCTATATCTGTAAATATAAATAATTCCCAAATTATAAGGTTGTAATACAGAAATATATATATATATTTTAAAATTTTATTTATTTATTTTAGAGCGAGAGTGCATGTGTGTGCAAGCGAGGGGAGAGGCGGAGGGCGAAGGAGAGACTCTCAGACTATGCACTGAGCACAGAGCCTGACTGTGAGATCATGACCTGAGCCAAAACCAAGAGTCCGATGTTCAACCAACTGAGCCCCCCACCCCAGGCATCCCAGAAATATATTCTTTAGCAGAGATTAAGAATGCAGGTGTTTCAAAATATACTTATTTTGGTCTTTATGTTTCATGAGTTTTCAGAGGGGTAAAAAGACTTAGAAAAACAAGCAACGAACCTAGTTTATAGTTGTATCTTTTTTGCTCAAGTATTATGATTTAGTCAAATCAAACACAGGGTAAAAAACTGAACTTGTTCTATAAATACTTCAATCAAATGCTTATTTGAATCATAATATGAACACTTGGTTAAAGAATAAGAATAAGAATTCTAGTTTAGCTTTTTTACCTTGTGTTTGAAATGTTAATATAACATCTAAATGAAGATGTTTTACAAATAGTCAGAACTGGTATCTAAGTGGAAATTGAAGGAGGGCGTCAAGAAATAGCTTTGGAAGTTGTTATGAAGGTCCTAATCATAATGGTAGCTATACTTCGAACCATTGTACAGGGTCTAACAAGATAAGCTTGGGCACAAAGCACCATTAATAGACAGGAAGAAGAAAAAATGTTGGCAAAACTACATTATTATCCTATAAGTGTACCTTTGTATAGCTCTTTATATCTTTTATTTCATTTAAATCCATCACTTTATTTGATACTGAAATAGAGTTTGAGGTATACTAAGTGACTTCTAATATAGCATTAGTTTCAGGGAAGCTATTACTGTTTTTTTAAACTATGATTTAAAAAACTGGATACTTTCCATTTATTTATTTTGTACATGATCGGTACATTGTTAATATTTTTCAAAGAAATAGTAATTTTGTTGAAACTAGAGCCAAAGTCTTTTAATTTTCTTTTTTTTTAATAGAAAACATTTTTTTTAAAAGATTTTATTTATTTGATAGAGACAGCCAGCAAGAGAGGGAACACAAGCAGGGGAGTTGGAGAGGAAGAAGCAGGCTTCCAGGGGAGGAGCCTGATGTGGGGCTCGATCCCGTAACGCCGGGATCACGCCCTGAGCCGAAGGCAGACGCTTAACAACTGTGCTACCCAGGCGCCCCAAAGTCTTTTAATTTTCTGAGTCTCTTTGTTGTATCATACTACTGCAAAACCATCAGTGTTCATTAAGCCAAAACACTGTTATCTGCAGTTTTATTTCAAAGATCTAATTTTGTAGAGAAACTCAAAGGCAATATTATAGCTACCCTTCTATTTTCTCTGAGCTAGGTCATCAGCTAAGGAGGGGAAGAGAAAAAGGGTTTAGAAGTTTGAGTAAAATGGTGAAAATTGGAAGTAGTTTTTTGTGGAGTATGAGCAAGCGAAATAATCAAAAATATAAGGGTTTCAGAATTAATCAGAAAGTGTAGAATTAAATTTTCTAGTAGTCACATTTTAATTAATTAATTAATTACTTTTTAAGTAGGCTCCACACCCAACATGGAGCTCAAATTCATGACCCTGAGATCAAAAGTCATACACTCTACTGACTGAGCCAGCCAGGGGCTCCTCTAGTAGTCACATTTTAAAAATTGTTTAATTTATTTGTGTATTTTTAAGTAAGCTCTATGCCCAGTGTGGGGCTTGAACTCATGACCCCAAGATCAAGAGTCTTATACTCTACCAACTGAGCCAGCCAGGTGCCCCATAGTAATTACAAAAAGTAAAAAGCAACAGGGGCGCCTGGGTGGCTCAGTCGTTTAGCATCTGCCTTTGGCTCAGGGAGTGATCCCAGGGCCTTGGGATTGAGCCCTGCATCGGGCTCCCTGCTCTGCTGGGAGCCTGCTTCTTCCTCCCCTGCTCCCCCTGCTTGTGTTCCCTCTCTCGCTGGCTGTCTCTCTGTGTCAAAAAAAAAAAAAAAGTAAAAAGCAACAAGTAAAATTAATTTTAATGATATATTGTATTTAACCAAACAAATCCAAAATATTATTTCAATATTTAATCAATAAAAAATTTAGATATTTTGCCAAATTTTTTTATTTTTATTTATTTATTTTTAAAGATTTTATATATTTATTTGACAGAGAGAGAGACAGCCAGCAAGAGAGGGAACACAAGCAGGGGGGGTGGGAGAGGAAGAAGCAGGCTCCCAGAGGAAGAAGCAGGCTCCCAGCGGAAGAGCCCGACGTGGGGCTCGATCCCAGAACTCTGGGATCACGCTCTGAGCTGAAGGCAGACGCTTAACGACTGAGCCACCCAGGCGCCCCTATTTTTATTTCTAAAATTTAAAAAAATTATGTATTTTAGAGAAGGGGGAGGACCAGAGGGAGAGAGAGAATCCCAAGGAGACTCCCTGCTGAGCACAGAGCCCTATGCAGGGTTCAGTCTCCCGACCCTGCGATCATGGCCTGAGCCAAAATCAAGAGTTGGAACCTTAACCAACTGAGACACGCAGGCGCCCCTTGTCCTTTATTAGACGTAATCTTCAAAATCTAGTGTGTTATGTTTTGGCAGCACATTTGAATTTGGACTAGCCACATTTCAGGTGTCCACCAGCTACATGTGGCTAGTGGTTATCTATTGAACAGTGCTGTTCAAAAGTAAGTAAAAATTAATAAATTTTGAGCTGCATAGATACTGTCATCTGTTATTTACATGAATATATTATTTTTTCTAACAGTTCTTGGGGATAAGGCAATTCATTTGATAGACCTGGCTTGATGAACTCAAGGAAAGTTGATCCATTAAAAAAAAAAAAGGTGGGATCCAGTTAGAAGGATGTTCATTCTACAGGAGGAGGCAATGGTAATACTAAATTTAATACCATCCAATACCATCGTCCACCTTGCCGAATGAAAGCTGGCTTCTTGTTACCCTTCAGCTATCTACAAGTGTATATATCCTTTAAAAATATAGAAAAGGTAGTATACTACATAACAATGTTCTACATCTTGCTTTTTTCCTACTTAATGTATATCTTGCAGCTGCTTTGTTTTTAAAGTCTATATTCCATTGAATGGATATACGATAATTTATGTAACCAGTTTGCTGTTTATTGTTGTTTTCAATATTTTGCCCTTATGAACAACGCCATAATGAATATCTTTGTATATATGTGTTGATAAGTGTCTGTAGAATAAATTCTTACAAGTGGAATTTCTGGTTCAAAAGGTAGATATATTTTTTATTTTATAAATATTGCCAAATGCAATAGAGGTTATACCAGTTAACACTCTCAACTACAAGTGTGAATAAACTTTTTCTTAAATAGAACTGATTCTCAAAATTTATAGATTTGAAAGTTTTTATTGTGCTGTTCTAATAGAAGAGGCATAGGTAGGGGCGCTTGGGTGGCTCAGTCGGTTAAGTGTCTGACTCTTGGTTTTAGCTCAGGTTATGATCTCAGGGTTATGAGATCGAGCCTCACATTGGGCTCAATGCTCAGCACCGAGGCTGCTTGAGATTCTCTCCTTCTCTCTCTCTGCCCCTCCTGGTTGTGTTTGCTCCCTCTCTCTAAAATAAATAAATAAATCTTAAAAAAAAAAAAAAGGAAGAGGCATATAGGTAGCCTCTTTTGCCCTGAGATGATCCTCTTCAGCCACCTCAGAGTTGGAACCCTTGGGTTTCAGAATATAGATTGAAAACACTGATTGTAATCCAGCTCCCCTTATTTTTTGTATGAAGAAGAAGGTTCCAAAGAGATGGAGCTATTCCTCTAAGACTTCCCCAAAGCAAAAAAATAGGAAAAATAGGAATGGCTCTGAAATGTATATGAAAGGAATTTCTTAGTGTTCTCTGTAACAGATAAACCTCAATTAATGACTTTTTGAGAATTAGCCCTTTTAAAAATAACATTTGCAGTTTGATTTTGTTTTCATAAGCTTCATTGTTAGTGGAGACATTGACAGCTCATGGCATTGGAGTGGAGTAGGGAACTTGATGGTCAGGGAAAAAGTAACAGAGAAAGTCCTTGCCTTCATATTTCTGATGTGATGATAGCTGATCGGAGAAGCAAAAGGGGCAAAGACTAGCTGAGGAGGATGAGGTGGTATGGGAGAAAAAAGGTTGAGTGCCTAGTCCAGTGCCTGGTACGTAGTAGCTGCAAGTTATGCTAGTTCTGTGTTAGTGGAAATATAGATTGGTCTAACCATTTTGGAAGGAAGTACTCAGGTTATACATTGTGTATACCCCATGATCCAGAAGCTCCTTCCCTAGGTGTATATCTGAAAGAAATACTCACACAGTACATAAGTTGTTCATTATGGTGTTATTTGTTTATGGAAAACAAATTTTTTGTCCTCTTTCCCTAATGATGAGTAAGTGATGACAGACTTATACCACTAAGAAGTGTCTATGGGTTTGAAGCAGTGGACTAGATGTGCACATGGCAACATGGTGTGTCTTAAAAACATGGTGCTGAATAAAAACAGGAACAGACTGGGATATGTAATACAATAGCATTTATATAAATTAAAAAATGTGTGTAAGTAAAACAACTTGCACAGTTTGTAAGAAAACATGTAAACTCATTAAATATTTTACAGCGATTTCCTAAATTGAGTGCTAATGGGAGTGGGATAAAAGAGAATAAGTAGAATAAAAATATGTAAATGTAAAACTTCATTTCTCCAGTGAGGTGATGTTTGAAGCTTCTGTTGGTTGACTAGGAGGATATCTGCAGGCCACTTCCCTGTGTTTCCCATTGTTACCACCTTTGGGAGTAATATTTCTGATAATAAATTGTCATTGGAACATATTTTGTTGTTAATCTAACTATACTTAAAGCGAATGTTTGGGGCTCATGTTTCTGAAATCTTCCTCTTTTTTTTGGCCTTTATTTCCTCTTCACTTTTTCTGTTACTGTATGTTCTATTGGTTGGTACTTTCATACAGAATATACTAGCCTCATTGTTTAGATCTTATTTAGGTACTACTTGTATAGCCAGCACTATATGTTGTCATTCTTAGAAGATGATACTGATACTTAGTGATGAGTCATGTGAGACACTATTCAGTGTCCTCTTAGATAATGGCCTTTTTTTTATTAAAGAAAGGGAAAAAATACTTGGAGTAAAGCACTCATTAGTTTGATCCATTACCCTATCTAAACTTTGTTATTTGTCTTGCTTTTCCTAAGAATCTCTGTTTAGGGCAGATAAAAGTAGTGACTCCTAGAGAGTTCTCAGAGGTAGCAGTGAGATCTTGGGTAGAATATAGTATAGGAAACAAATGGCCCCTACCTTTCTGCGATTTTGTTGCTAGAACTGCTCTTCCTTTTGTAGGTCATGAACTTTTGAGTAGCCTAGTTTTGAGTTAGCGTTAATTGAAGTTTTGGTTGTTAGTGTGTACCACCCAGTCTGGTGCTCCAGATTAGCAACTGGAGAAAGGAGCGGTGTTGGAATTAAAGTAACCTTGGCAACCATTATAATGTAAATGAGTCTCCTTGGGAAGGAAGTTGTGAGCGTGGGCACTTGTTAGGACTTTCCTTTATAGCTTTTCAACGAGAGCTGACTGGCATTTTGCTATTTTGAAATTCTGGTGTAGCTGCTCCTCAGACACCATGAAGTCTGTGCCACTCTGGCTTTTTTTCAGTTTTCTGAGAAGCTAATACCATGTTTTAATACATTCGTAAAACAAAATGAATCTCCAAACAATGTGCTTATTCTCTTCATATACGTGAAGACCTCTTCTTCCTTTACTAACATTACCTTTTTCTCATTGCCTTCTGGCACTAACATTGCTGCAGCCCTGCACCAAATCTGTGATGCACAAAGGAAGCCACTTAGGTTTCCGGAGAAACAGTGCGGTGTGTATCTAATAGACCCTGATGGCCAAGATTTGGCTTATGATAGAACTGATGGTGCCAAGGCTACAACTTAAGTAGCAGGAGAGAGACAAATCCTTTGTTTCAAATCTTAATTTTTTGTTTTTGCCTTTAGGCTTTAAGAAATAAAATTTATTATATGTTTTGGAGTTTTAATGTGGGCTTACTCTGTGGATTTAGAGATTGGATGAGGAAGGGAGTAACAAAAGTGAAACCAAACTTATTACCAAACTGGGTCGAGTTGCTAAATTAAGTACCGTACTTGTTTACCTCCCTAATGAGTCCAGTGGTTTTAACAAAGACTTTATGAGTAAAAAGCTTGGGGTTCTTATTCAAGGTTAACCCTTGTTATACTGTTGGTGCTAAGCAAATACTTCATCAGCCTCAGTTTTCACTTTTTAAAGTAAGAGTGAAAACAAGGACACTCTCCATTGTGGGAAATATTTACAAAAGGGGCTAAAATATAACTAGTGGTGTGGTCAAGAATATAATGTGTTGTAAGCCAAATTCTAAATTACAGGATAATATGCCTCACATATCCTGTGTAGCTTCCTTCGGTTAAGGCTTTTAAATACTGTTAATTTGATTTTTAAGCCTTCTTCCTCCAACCATACCCTTTTGTTGAGTGGTCATTCAGATCACCCCAGGTACTCCTTTATAACAACTGTCTTTGTTGGCTTAGCCATCAACAGGTAAGTTGATCTTGAACTTCAAATATTTGAGCATTTATTATATGAAAAGTTAGAACTGTGTGCATGGAGAATAAGTTCAAAATATGTAAAAACATAATTCCTGCCCTTTAATCTAACAGTCATTCAAATACTTGGAAACAGCTCTGATGTTCCTTTTCCTGCCTCAGATCTTCTTTGTGAAAATTGTTCCTGATTCTCTTAGTTGTTCTTCATATGATTTAGTTTGCCAGCCATTACCACCTTCCTGGTTATCCTTTTCTGGATTTATTATATGTGGTCAGTGTCACCTGTAAGAGTTCATATACCAAATTATGGTTTTAGGTTGTTGCTTGACCTGTAGCAGTTTTCTTCTTTGTTCAAGTCACTGATGTAGGAAAGAACGTTAGGGTTTGAAGCTGACGGCCAAGAAAGAATTCTTGAGACATCTTTGGTGCAAAAGGTGGCTTTATTAAAGCATGGGGACAGGAATGGTGGGCAGAAAGAGCTGTACCAGCGTCATGAGGAGTGGCCCATTATGTACTTTCAAGTTGGGAAGGGGTTCAGGATAGCATAATTCTCTAAGCAATTTGGAAGCAAGGTTTCCAGGACCTTGAGGAAGCTAGCTATTGTTGGGAAAAGGTCATTTATTACCGTCTAATAAAACCTTAGTAATGAGACCCTTCAGATGTATATCGGTGGGCCATATGCTTGGGGGGATGATTGCCAACACATATCTTGGGGGGTTTAGAGATAAAGGAAATTTCTAAAGGAATTTTTATATGTTAAAGTAGACTTACAGGATTCTGGAAGTGGGGGTTGGGCTAGGATTATCTTTTGCCTTTAGCAAAGTATTAACATCGAGGCAATGAGTCCCTAGAGGAGGAATGTCACCCTGCCTGTTTCAAGGACTTGTCAGTGGGCTGTAGGTAGTAAGGAAATTTAATAATTTTTCTTCTGCCTTTGTTTCGCACATCAACTGTACTGTTATTTTGCTAAATGAGTTTGTTTAGGGCTCTTAAGCTAATTATGACAGTTCATAATGAAGGCTCATTTTGAATTTACACTCAATTGTTAAAAAGAAACAACAGGTCAAAAATGGAGTCCCTTGTACTAACCCCAAACCAAGATTTAATACTTAACCTAATTGTAGTTTTGACCTTCCTCAGGAATGTAATCTTAACTGGTCAGTCTGGAATTTCCTAGTCAGCACCAGTGTGGTTATCCTGCCTAATAGACCCTGATTTCCTCCCAAAGGAAGGTGACCTTGCCAGAAATAATTATTTTTTTCATTAATGACCCTTTTCCCGTCCCCTCTCTGACTTTAAAAACCTTTACTTTTCTTTCCTTTTTTAAAGATTTTATTTTCTTTCTTTCTTTATTTGAGAGAGAGAGTGTGTGTGTATGTGGGGGTGGGGGGCATGCATGGAGGAGCGGAGAGAGAGGGACAAGCAGACTCTGCCTGTGCTGAGTGTGGAGCCTGGCCTGGGGTTGGATCCCATGACCCTGAAATCATGACCCAAACTGAAACCAAGAGTCGGATGCTTTAACTGACTGAGCCACCCAGGTGCCCCAAAACCTTTCCTTCCTTCCTTCCTTCCTTCCTTCCTTCCTTCCTTCCTTCCTTCCTTCCTTCTTTTCTTTTCTTTTCTTTTCTTTTCTTTCTTTTCTTTTTTCTTTCTTTCTTTTCTTTCTTTTCTTTCTTCTCTTTCTTTCTTTCTTTCTTTCTTTCAGATTTTTATTTATTTATTTGACAGAGAGAGAGAGCACACAAGCAGGGGGAGCAGGAGAGGACGAAGCAGCTCCCTGCTGAGCGGGAAGCCCAAGGCAGGGCCCCATCCCAGAACCCTAGGATCATGACCTGAGCCGAAGGCAGACGCTTACCCACCTGAGCCACCCGGGCTCCCCAGCCTTTCTTTTTCTGTAGCTCTTTGGAGCTTCTTTCTGTTTGTTAGTTGGGTTGCTGTTCAATTCATGAATTGTTAAAGCCAATTTGATCTTTAAATTGACTCAGTTGAATTTTTGTTATTTAACACAACTAAATTCTCAACTAATCATCAACTAATGTTAAAATTGATTTCTTACCAGTAGAATACTTTTTATATAACTGCATTTACCATTCATCCTTGATAAATTTCATTTTGTATTTTAAGTCCATTGTTCTACCTGTTCAGATATTTTTTATTTTTTTGATTATATCTTTCATGGCCTTATCTAATTGTCCCAGATTTGTATCACTAGCAAAATGTATAAGCTACCTTTTAAATCTTCAGGGTGTTGATAAACATCTGTCAAAGTAAGCCCTGTGATAACATCAGAGCCTTCCATCCTGATTGATTAAGCTATTGATTAATAATCTGAGGATGGTTGTTTAACCAATTTTAAATCTATTACCTGTCTAGTATAGGAAATCTTATTGTGATTTCAGTAAGATGTATTTGACCTACTCTGTTGTTTGTCTGATCTCTCAGTCTAATAATTTTGCTGAAAGTAAAAGTAGGTCAGCATGATTTTTTTCTTATTGAACCCATTCTGGCTTCTGGTGCTCTCTGTACCCCTTCCCTACCCTGCCATAAGCTGACATAGAATTTTGCTGGGAATCCTTGTTAAACTCTTAATCTGTAGTTCCAAGAATTTAGTCTGTCTCTTTTTTTCCTTTAAAATTGAGAAAATTGAAATAAAATTTTCTTATTTTCCAGTCTTCTAGCTTCTGTTTTCCATGAAATATCATGGAGATCTCAATGTTTTAGGCTACAATTTATCTGATTCTAGAGATTTGAATGTATTAAAAAGCTACTGGATGCTCTTTTATTATCTTTTATTCTGTCTCAGGCTTATATGTTCTGCTCTTTCCAATCTGGAAGATTATTCTTGACAAATATAGAAGCAAAAAGTAAGAGTGGAATAGGTTAGATTTTTTATATTATCTTTTAACACGATGCAAGGGCCTGTCTCATCTTTTTGTATCCAGCTTTGCTGGAGAAAGACTATTAGCACTGTGTAAGCTTATATTGATCCTCTATTATGTGCCAAGCACTGCATTAGATTCTTGGACTCCAGAGATGAGTAAGGCATAGTCTTTTCTCTTAAGGAAGCCACAGTGTAGTTGAAGAGATACACATTTATATAAATAGCAAGATAATGGCTGATAGAGGATGTTTAAAATCCTGTGGTGAAGCAGCCAGTGTGTTTAAGGAGGCAGGTTTATGTGAACCTTCACAGGGGAAGCTCTGTTTAAGTGGATCCTTAAAGGGAGTATAGAAATTTTGGGTGGATTGGGATGGGACTGGAGGAATAACATTACTTTTATGAAAAACAGTATGTGTAAATAAATCTATGGAAGGGCCAACATGATTGAGAAATCTTAAAATAATCCAGTATGGTTGCAATATGGAATATGAAGGGGAATCCCAGAAAACGAGGCTGTAGAGACAAGCAGGACTGTATCAGAAAGAGCCTTTATACTATGTTAGTGACACATGTGTGTCACTGAAGGGTTTTAAGCAAGAGATGTGATCAAAACCAGGGTAGTCAGAGTCCTCTTTTATGATATATAAGTCAGTTTAGGCTAGGTTATGTTGTGGTAACAAACAATCCCCCAATTTTAGTGGTTTATAATAACCAGGGTTTATTTTTTGCCAGTGCTGCATATTTATTATGTGGCCCATTTCCAGGACCCAGGCAAGAGATGCAGCTCTTGTCTGAGACATTAACCTTGTGGTAGAGGGAAATGAGACCCTACTCTAAAAGCTTCTGTTCAGAAGTAAAATGTGTAATTTCCTCTTATTTCTTTGGCTATAGGAAGTCATATGGCCAAGCCCGACATCAACTGAGCAGGAATGTCTAATCCTCTACCAAGGAGGGGGAATGAATATTTTGAATAATAATGGTATCTATTTACATGCATCAAATTCTGTTTCTTTCCTTTCCAGGATTACCTGGAGCTGCTGATAGCCATGTTCCCAGTGATTTAAAGTAACCTGAGGGAATGAAGCTAGTAGTGTGCAAAGAAATGGGAGACCTGAAAATGTCCTGGCAGCTTTAGTTTCTGCACTGTCTGGGGCTGCCCAGGTTCCCGAAACTTTCCTTGGTATTTGGGAGCTAATAGGAGAGTGCCATGATTGGAATTTTATTTTAGATTACTTTAGATGCTGTATGGAGAATGGGGAGAATTAGAGTAGAAGCAATTAGTACCGTATGCAGAAAGGATGGTTAGTAATCTGTTTCAGATATGAAAGCACAAACTAGGGCCCTAATGGTGGGACTGGAAAAATGAAGCTGAAGTTTTTTAGAGTCGCCCTAGAGATAGAATCAGGTTCTGGTTATTGTAGGGAGGAGTAAAAGAGAGGAAAGACACTTAGGGCCAGTTAGGACATTTGGGTGGATGGTGGTGCCATTCACCAACATAGGAGGTAAAATACTGGTGGGAGAAGATACTTTAATTTTAGACATGTTAAATTTGAGATGTCTGTGGAACATCTAAATGGGGATGACTAGTAGACAAATTGGATATACTGTTATGGGGCTCAGAGGATGTAAAGAGTTACTACAGTGGTGGTTTATGAGATATAAGGGTAAGAAATCATGGATGAGAAGGAAAAGGAATAAAAGAGTTGGCCAAGAGATTGCAAGTAAAAGAATCAGTGAGGTAAAGTCAGTGTGAGATCATAGTAGGAGTAACTGAACAAGCAAGCTAAAAGGAGAGGTGAGAGAGCAAATTACCCAAATAAGCTCTTTTGGAGATGGAATGGTTTCTGGTGATAATAAAATCTGGGGTGCAGCCTTGGTAGTGGTTAACTGAGATAGAAGGAAGGAGGACATCATTAGAGATTAGAGATAAAATGAAGGCCATATCTTCATGGGCCATATCTTCGTGGGCCACCCACATGCATTGTTGAATTCACCCAGTATTGCAGAGCTTCTAGTTGTCTACTCAATATCCAGTTTTCATTGCTTCCTTATTAACGGAACCTTGGGCAACGTGCACTGGAAAAACTATACTTGGAATTAGATTCTGCTGCATTTGACAGTAACCATCAATAACAATGGTTTATATGCACCTGGGTTTATTTTCTCATAAAATACACTATCTTTGTTCATGTAAAATCATTGTTTTACATCTTTTATAGTATTATGGTACGTATTACATTCTAAGTTATATGCATGATTTATTAATTCTACTCACCTGTAACCTTCAGAATGTATGTATTGTATTTACAAAGAAATGCAGAGATAATAAGTATTACAAGGTCGGTATGGTTACTTCACAAAGATTAGGGACCCAGATTCCTGTCATTTTGCTCTGTCATTCTTAGTATGTTGCTTCCATCCTTTCATGGTTCAAGATGACTGCTGGAGCTCAAAGCATTAGTCCTGTATTATAACCGTCAAGAAAGAGGAAGAGCAAACGGCCAAAAAAAGCTGGAGGGGGCGCTTCCCAGAAGCCCCACCCAACAATTTCTACTTACCTTTCCTCTGCTAAACCCAGGTTAATGGTGGAATTTAGGATGACTAGAATCTGAGAGAAGCAAATTTAGTAGATGGCAGTAGCTAGGAGAGGAAGAAATGACATAATTGAATGGCATGACCTTAATGGAGTTGCTTTATGTAAGAGTGAGGAAATGGTGTTCTGGCAGAGAGTATGGCAAGTTCAGAGGTTCTAAGGGGCCGGTATACCAGGTGATTTTAAGGAATAGGAAGGAAGCCAGTGTAGCTAGAGTAGAGTAGAGATGGAGAGTTGTGTGGATGGGGCCAGAAGGTAACAGGGAGGCATATCATACATGGTCTTAATTAGTTGTATTAAAGATTTTGGGCTTTGGCTTTTGTTCTAAATGAGATAGGAAACAATTGGAAAGTTTCAAGCAGAGTGGCATGATCTGATATAAGTTTTAACAAGATCATTCTGACCGCAAGGTTGAGAATACACTGAAGGGGTCAGGGGTGGTAGTCAGACGACCAGTTGGGAGGTTACTGCAATGCCCAGATGAGCGATGGTGATAGTTTGGATCAGATAATAGCAGTGAAGATGGGAGAAGTGGTTAGATTCTGCATATATTTTGAAAGTAGAGCAAACTGGATATGCTAATAAATTCAACTAATGTTTGAAAGAAAGAGGAGTTAAAGATGACTTTGTCAAAGCCTTTGGTGAGAACAGCTTTTGGGATGAGAGTTAATAGGGGAAAAGCTGTCCAAAATGAAGATAGTTGTTTTGATATAGCGACCTACTGTCTGTGTAGTTAGTATCTTCCAGTTGCAGTAATATTCCTGTTTCTTGTCTGTATCCATTTCTTCCTTCTCAGTATACATTTAACCGACTTTCAGGACATTCATTCACTATTTTGTTCAACAAATGTCTGTTGAGCAATTACAAAGTGTTCCAGCCTTTATCATTTAGGCTTTCTTTGGTTGCAAGTTGACTTAAGCAAAAAAAGAGTGGGTAGGGGAAGGAGGATAGTATAAGGATAATAAGAGTAACTTACAGAATCAAAGGAAATGCTGAAGAATCGTACCTGGGAAGAGCCCTGAACTAAAGTGTCATCTCAGAGAGGTTTAGGTAGCATAATAGACATAATATTTTTATCAGAGTAACCTTATCTGGATAAATCACTCGTATCATTGAGTATCTAATTTAATAATGATACTGAGCTAGATGCTGAGGTAGAAGTGGTGGTGGAAGAGGCATCCACAGCTTGAATAAAATAGAATAAATATACGCAGAAGGTTTTAATAGAGTAGAATTAATAAATCATATAGTAACATTCAAATTAGAATGTAATAAATACCATAAAAGATGAAACAAAGATGATTTTATATTAATAAAGATAATTTAATTTTTTAAAGATTTATTTGAGAGAGAGAGCATGCAGTGGGGAGGACCACAGGGAGAGGGAGAGAGTCTTAAGCAGAGCATGGAGCCCAGCACAGAGCTTGACAACCCTGAGATCATGACCTTAGCCAAAACCAAGAGTCAGATGGTTAACTGACTGCGTCACCCAGGTGTCCCTGTAGTTATAATTTTAGAGATAAATAGGTTTTAAAGGAAAGATAAAACATTGAAGAGAAACTTTTTTGTTTACTAATGCAGCATGAGTATATTATGTTATGAAGAAATAATAAAATATAGTATGTCCATAAAATGCAATAATATGCAGCCATCAGAAATTATGTTGTACAAATATACTTAAAGAAAAGGGGAATTGATCATTATGGTTTTTTTTTAAATGATCATTATGTTTTAAGTGAAAACAAAAAATGGATTATAAAATAACCTGAGCAGAAAATATCAATTTAAGGTAAGAAAGAGAGGGTGTGTGTGTGTGTGTACATGCATGCTGTCCAGTTTATTGAGTTTACCTTAGCCTTATTAGATTTGGATATTAGTGTGGATAATATATTGGAGGTGGGGGTGAGGGTAGTATTTTTTTTAAGATTTTATTTATTTATTTGACAGAGAGCAGAAGCAGGGGGAGCTGCAGAGAGAGAGGGAGAAGCAGGCTCCCCACTGAGCAGGGAGCCCGACATGGGGCTCGATTCCAGAACCTTGGTATCATGACCTGAGCTGAAGACAGACGCTTAACTGACTGAACCTGGGCACCCCAGGGGTGAGGGTAGTATTGAAGGCAAAGAAAACAGGCTGTTGTAGTTACCTAAGTAAGAGAGGATAAAGGTCTTTCCTGTGACAGGAAATACAGGAAATCTAATTAGAGAGATATTAAGATGGTAGATTTGATGGAATTTGGTGACATTTGTGTGTTGGGGTGGATGCTCTGTGTGACAAGAGAGGAGGATGAGTTTCTAGTCTTGTATGGTTGGATGAATGGTAGTACTAACTCCTGTTTATTTCATAGTCCCTGTAACATGAGAGTAAAAGCATTGAAAATGTCAGATTATCTGTTTTAAGAAAAAATTGATGAGGGGCGATATCTAGAGAGACAGAGATGAAAGTGAGAAATAACTTTTCAAGAGTTTTTAGACAAACTTGCTATTTTGATCACTCCCCTTTTACTCTTAGTTCTTATTTATTTAAGATTTTATTTATTTGTCAGAGAGAGAGAGAGCACACAAGCAGGGAGAGGGGCAGAGGCAGAGGCAGAAGCAGGCTCCCCACTGAGCAAGGAGCCTGACCAGGGACTCAATCCCAGGACCCTGGGGTCATGACCTGAACCAAAGGCAGATGTTTAACCTACTGAGCCAGCCAGGTGTCCCCTCTTAGTTCTAATCTAATTTATTTATTTTTTTTTAAAGATTTTATTTATTTATTTGACAGAGATAGAGACAGCCAGCAAGAGAGGGAACACAAGCAGGGGGAGTGGGAGAGGAAGAAGCAGGCTCCCAGCGGAGGAGCCTGATGTGGGGCTCGATCCCATAACGCCGGGATCACGCCCTGAGCTGAAGGCAGACGCTTAACCGCTGTGCCACCCAGGCGCCCCAGTTCTAATCTAATTTAAACTAAGTAATTTCCAAGTCTGCATTTTAGCATTTGTGGGATAACTTAAATCCCTGTGCTATCTTTAGGATCTTGTTTTTATTATTCATTTTTATCATAGACCCTTAACTCATTTTTATTGTAGACCCTAAAGAAGTTCAGTTTGACAGAGTACTGTGATATAATGAGGTAGAAAGATGTAAGTATTAAAAAGCTATACCTTTTTAGAAGGAGGCAGTAGGGAGTTTTAGCAGGGTTTATGCTTTTTTGGAGACTGCGCCAATGCTGGGCTCAGTCTTTCCTTTGTTGAAACCAAGAAAAATATCTTGAAGATTGCTTGGTGGGTTGAGTTTCTAGAATGTCCTAGCTCTTTGAAAATAAATAGACCTCTTGACTTTTTAAAATAGCTTTATTGAGATATAATTTCTTACTGTGAAGTTCACTCATTTAAGGTATACAATTCAGTGTTTCTTTTATGTTTATAGAGTTGTGTGACCATCGCCATAATCTAATCTTATTGTAGAACATTTTCAGCATCCCAAAGAGGATCCTGTAGTAATCATTCCCCTACTCCTCCCACTCCTTTCCACCCTCACCACCTCTGGGCAATCACTAAGCTGTTCTGTCTCTATAGAATTTGCCTGTTCTGGACATTTCATATAAATGGGATCATACTATACTTATATACCTCTTGACTTTTAAAGTGTTTCCCTTCCTAAATAAATTTATAATTTTTGTGTTTCATATTTTTAAAAGTCACTTGAAAGTTTATAGTATTTATAGCTCTATCTTGCCTGACAAATTTGCTTGATTCTTACTTCATATTCTTACTTTCATATTTGTCCTATCATTTAATATAATACTTTGTACATAATGTATATCAAATAATTTGTAGTATTTCATGTTTTTTATGGACATTAAAAGATATGCTTTGTTGATGTTGTCCCAGTGTCTGAATTTCATTTACTGTTTCTTATTTCTATTTTCTCCCCTAACTACTTTTTAGCTGAACAGTGTTTATACTTATACTACTGATGGAAAGGTTTTTATTCCCTCAGATTTATGTAGTTACATAGTACTTTGTAGGAGAGAGGACAAAAGTTTACTGAATAGAAAATGAAGTCCTTTAGGGAATTGTTAGGTTTATCTTTTTTTTTTTTTTTATCCTTTTTATATTTAAGTAATCTCTACACCCAACATGGGGTTCAAACTCAACCCTGAGATCAAGAGTTGCATGCTGTACCAACTGAGCCAGCCAAATGCCCCAAAACTGTTAGGTTTATGTTAATACTTCATTTCTCAGTTCCTTTAGATCTTTCCTCATTGTATAATCTGGGTCATCCTGATTGAAGGATTCTGCCTTCCTGTTGTGTTTAGAACTGCCTTGGTATACCTGCTTGATTGGTGTCTTCTCTATTGTGTTCTTCCTGCCCAGAGCACAAAGAGATTCAGAAAGGATGATAGAGTATATACATTCCTTTAGTTACAATCTAATTAGTGCAAATAACCTTGGATCTATGAGTGCTATCTCCTATGTGTGATAAAAGGCAGAAGATTTTTCTTTCTTTCTTTTTTTTTTTTTTCTTCTCTTTTTGAGTTTTGCTACCTATGGTTTTTTTTGGATTTTTTTTTCCAGTCATATGCTTTACATTTGACAAAAGGTGAAAAGTACATTTGAGATTCCTACAATTGCCAGACAAAATATAACAAACATTATTTTAACTGAGCTTGTAAAAACAAAAAGTAAGGAAAATCGTCAAGGGCAAAAATGAAGGGCGAATTAAAAACTAAAGTGGTGAGTACATAAGTTAAAACTATGGCTGGCCCTGGGTAATGAAGAGGCTTCAGTTTTAACAGCCATACAGGAACAGGAGACTTTCCTGCCTCCCTTCATAATGCTAGGTTCCTCAAAATGTTGTCACACCATTGAAAAGATGATCTAGAAAAATATTTGGCTAGCGATGTGATGTCACACACTGTATGAGTTTGTCCACACTGTAATATGAGTTTTAGGTAAAAAAGTTTTTTCTGAAAATTTGTTACCATGGGCTTATTCTTCTGTAATTTGGGTTTAGAATGTCCCTCTTTCTCTGCAGTTTAGAAAACCCAAGCTGAGAAATTAATGTATAATGTAGTCCTGAATCAGTGACAGTCACATGGCATCAGGCTGAAGCAAATGCAAAACTTCTCTATGGAAATATCTTCAATATAGGCCATACAGGATTCCCACAACCAAAAGTGCTCTAAAGATTTTTTTTTAAGTAGAACTTTAAAAAATACATTCATTGAAATTTTTAACTCAGTGGACAACATCAATGATAGAATGGATAAATTGTGGCATATTCATACAATGGGATACTATAACGTAATGGAAATGAATAAATTGTTGCTGTGCACAAGATCATGGTCTAATAAAGATAATGCTGAATGAAGGAGACCAAACACAAAAGAATATGTACTGTGTGATTTCATTTATTTAAAGCTATAAACCCTAACATATGGTGTTAAAAGTCTTGATAATGAGGGAAAGGACAGTGATTGGGAGGAAGGATGAAGGAGGTTTCTAGAGTGCTGGATTTCTTGACCTGGGTGGTAGTTACATGGTTGTTTCACTTTGTGATAATTCATTGAGTTTATGATTCGTGTACTTGCTCAATCTAATAGAAAGCAGGAAAGGAAAATGTAATATAGAAAAGAAAGGATAAATAGAAGGCATAGTAAAAGATGACAGAAATTAATTCAAATGCATCAGTAATCATGCTAAAGTAGGTGAATTACACTTACCACTTAAAAGACAGATTGTCTTTTATAGCGTGTTTCCAAGATGGCTGATATTAGTTCATTTCCTTTACATGTAAGCTATCCTCCCTTCTAAAGGTCAAGTTTATTCCTCCACTCATCTTGAATCTGGGCTGGCTTTAGTGACTTGTTTGACCAATAGAAGGTACTGGAAGTGACATTTGGGGACTTTTAAGGCTAGGTCATGAGACGCTTTTGCAGCTTCCATCTATCTTTGAACATTGGTTTTTTGGAATGCTCTCCCATGGAACACAGTCTGGGAACCCAGCTGCTATGCTGTAGGAAGCACAAGCCAGATGGAGAGGCCCAGCTGAGCTCCCAGCCAGCAACCAGCATCAACTGCCAGCCATGTGAGTGAGTGAAGAAGTCATCTTGAACATTCCAGTCCCAGCAGACATCATATGGAGAAAAACCCAGGCCCCAGGCATATGGACCCAGTCTAGCCATCTTCAGCCATTAGAGCCACTCTGCCTAAAGCCCTAGATGTCATGGAGCAGACACAGACTATCCCCTATACCCTGTCTGAATTCTTGACCCTCAGAATTATGAGCATAATAAGATGATTGTACTTTTACAACATTAAGTTTTGGAGTATTTTGTTTGTAGCAATAGATAATTGAAAAAGAATTTGGTACCTGGAAGTGAGGTGCATCTATAACCTAAATTTTAGATTGTCTTTGGAACTTGGTGGTGAGTAGAAGCTGCAGGGACCTTGAGGAGACTCTTAGTCAAGTCTTGAAACACAGTGAGAGAAGTATTATTGGAGGCTAGATAACAGGGAATCATTGTTATATAATGGTACAAGGTTTGTTAGCATTGTCAAATGTGGGAACGTGGAAGATAGAAAATGTATCCAATGAATTGAACTTATCCAAAGAGATTTCTAGGCAGAATGTTGGCAAGTGTTACCTAACTGCTTCTAACTGCTTATATAAAGATGAATGAGGTAAAAAATGAACGATATTCCTTTTTTAAGGAGAACTTATAGGGGAAATGTTTCTGAGCCAGGATCTGTCATGTTTTAAAATAAAACTTTTTCTCATCTCCAGTTGCTCTAAATGGCCAATGACTTAAAGAAATGGCTTCAGAGCAAAGGTAAAATTCAAGATTCTACCAATAAAACATGGCCTCAGAGTAAAGATCTCAAGGGTACAAATATAAATCCCTTTGTTAAGACTTCAGAAAGATATAAGGCAGTGCCTCATAGAATGTTTTAGCTAGATAAAAAGATGTCCAAAGATCTTAAAGGAAAATACCTCTTACGCCTTCTCTGTTAAATAATAGGGCTTCTGCGGATCCTAAGGATGTTTTCTTACTGTAGCCTCAGAACACAGGACTTAAGATAGAGAAGGTTGGTATGGCTGTGTCTCTTGGAGTGGACTCCAGTAAGAGTCATAGGAGATCTACGAGGTTTTTAAACAAATTGTACTAACAGAAGCAGCTTCAGCTTGGATTAAAAAGGAACAGTGACAGTAAAAACAGAAAATAAACCTCTGGACTTCTAATCATCTACAAGCAGAAATTAGTTGAGAAGGCTACTCCATTGCAAACATTAACCATCTCTGTGAAAGGAAGGATGACTCAGAGGTGGAGCCGAGAGTTTTGGAGAATCACTCTCAGGGAATAGGATTGAGCTGTGATCAAGGAACTGGTGACTTGTGTCTGATTAAATTTCAGAATTGCTATGGACCAGTAACTGCTATGTGTTTCTTGTTCCTTCCCCTTCTTCCTCATATTTTGAATGAGAGTGTAATTGTGGTTATCCTGAGTCAGTCTCACTGTTGTACATTTGTGTGTTGGGTGTGTGGGAGCAGATAATTTGTTTCTTTATTCAGATCAAGAGGAACTATACTCCAGTAGCTGTACCTGAGGAACTGCATCTGAGGAGCCTCAATCTCACCTGGACCTGAATTAGATAATCAAGATTCTGGACATCAAGCTGATGCCATTATGAGATGAGACTTTTGAAGGTCTTAGAAGAGGGTGAGTGTGTTTTGCATGTGGGAGGACTTGTTGGGGCCAGAGGGTGGTTATGTGGTAGCTTTTCAACAAAGTGGCCATTGTTAATTTCTTCCTTGCCATTCAGAGGTGGAGTCTATTGCTCTCCTCCCTTTGAATCTAGGCTGACTTTAGTGACTTGCTTGTCCAATTGAATGCCACTTTCTAAGACTTGTGAGGCTAGGTTATAAGAAGCCTTGCAGCTTCTGCCTATGCCTTTTGGAATAGTCACACTCAGAACCCAGCCACCATGCTGTAAGAAGCCCAAGCCAGATGGACCTCTCCACGTGTAGGCACTGGTTGATAGCCCCAGTGAGCTACCAACAAATAGCATCAACTAACTGTCAGCCATGTGAGTGAGTGAAGGAAGCATGTTGGACAGTCCAGCCCTTGCCAGCAGCACCTGGAGAAGAACTGGGGTCACAGACAAATAGCTCCTGTTGAGACATCCTAGCCATCTTCATCTATTCAAGTCATCCTATCTGAGGTCCCAGACATTGTGGATCAGAGACCTGCTATTTCTGCTATGCCCTGATAGAATTGGTGTCCCACAAAATCGTAAGAAAAATAAAATGATGATTGTTTACCGCTAAGTTTGGGGGTAGTATTTTATTTAGTAATAGATGACTGGAACATTATCAGATTGAATATAAAAGAATTCAGCTTTATGCAGTTTGTAAGAGGCATACCTAATAAAGCATAAAGAATCAGATTGAAAGTAAGATATGGAAAAACATATTCTAAAGAAAGCTGGTATAGGGGAAGAAAGGGATAAAGAAAGGGGGGGTAATCAGAAGGGGGAATGAAACATGAGAGACTATGGACTATGAGAAACAAACTGAGGACTTCAGAGGGGAGGGGGGTGGGGGAATGGAATAGGCTGGTGATGGGTAGTAAGGAGGGCACATATTGCATGGTGCACTGGGTGTTATACACAACTAATGAATCATCGAGCCTTACATCAGAAACCGGGGATGTACTGTATGGTGACTAACATAATATAATAAAAAATCATTTAAAAAAAAAAAAAGAAAGCTGGTATAGGTGGGCATTAGGAGGCAAAATTAACTTGAAGGCAAAAATCATCATTAGAATTTTAATAATCAGTCACAAAAAATTATAAAAGGAATAATTAACCAAGAAGGTATAATAATTCCAAATCCTATGCATCCGTGTCCTGAAAATATGTAGACAGAATACAGGAGGAAAGAATGCATATACAATTATAGGAAAATTGATAAATCTACAAAGCAGGACATTTTAACACATTTTTCTCAGTGATTGCAGGTCAAACAGACAAAAAAATTGAGAAGGTTTGAACAAATGACCAACAAGCTTGATTTGATGGGCCTCTACAGAGTCCTGGACATAATAAATGAGAATATACTTTCTTTTTAAGGAGTTTTTAGAAAATTGTACAAATACTGAATTCATAAAACAAGTCTCAACAAAACCAATGAATGGGTATTTAAGCATGAGTATGTTCTCATAATTTAGTAAAGATTGAAATTTAAAAGATGATCAAAATAACTATATATTTGGAAATTTAGAGTTATGGCATACTTCTAAGTAACTCATAGATCAAAGAAGAAATAATAAAAATCAGAAATAATGCTAACTTAGTAAAACTGATTCAAGAAGAAGTAAAAACCTGAATAGGCCTATAATCATTACATATATTAATAAGTAAAAATGTGTTGAAGTTGTACAATTTAAAAAGTTTTGACATAGGTATACAACTGTGAAACTGTCGTCACAGTTAAGATAAAGAATGTATCTATCACCTAAAGTCTTCTGCCCCTTCCAACCTAACCTCATCCCTAGGCAATTACTGAACTGCTTTATGTTACAATAGATGAGTTGGCATTTTTAAAATACGTATGTATAAATGGAATCATGCAGTGCATAGTCTTTTGGGGGTGGGGGCTTATAGTTCTTTGACTCAGCATCATTATTTGGTAGTTTTTTATATAGTAATAGATGAGATTCATCCATTCATCTATGCTGTTGAGTGGTCAAAGTTTCATTTCTTTTACTTCTTAGTAGTATTACATCGTATGACTTGACCACACTTTGTTTTTTGACCTGCTGATGGGTATTAGGGTTATTTCCATTTTGGGCTCTTAGCCACTAAACATTTGTGTACAAGTGTTTGTAGACATATGCTTTCATTCCTTTGTTAAATATCTAGGAGTGTAATATTTAGATCATATAACTATGTTTAACTTCTGAGAAGCTGCCAATCTGTTTTCCAAAATGGTATTGCTGTTTTACATTTCCGCCAGAAGTATAGGAGATTTTGAGTTCCTCCACATCCTTGTTAACACCTGGTATGGGCAGTCTTTATTTTTAACCATTCTAATAAGTATAGTACTATATAGCATATAGTTGAGTTTTGCTTTACCAATGCAAATGACAATCTCTGTCTTTCAATGGACTATTTATATTTAAAGTGATTATTGATATGGTTAGGTTTAAATCTACTGTCTTGCTATTTGTTTTCTATTTATCCCATCTGTTCTAGTTTTATTTTTCCGTTCTGTCTTATTTTGGGTTAATTATTTATCATTCACTTATATTTCTTTGTTGGCATATTTGTTTTATTTTGTTTTAATGGTTGCTTTAGGATTTGTAGTACATATCTTCAGCTTATCATAGTTTGCCTTTAAATGATGTTGTACCACTTCACCTATAGTATAAAAAATTTATAATAAACTAAAAAAAAAAAAAGAGTTTTCAATAGTTCTTGACAATAGAAGAAATATTCCCCTATCTTCCCTCTCAGATTTTGTGCTATTTTTGTCATACGTTTTCTCCTTTTATTATGAACCCCACACCATCTTGCTATTATTTTTATATCAACTGTTAACTATCTTAGAAAGAGATTTACATAATAAGAAAAAAATCTTATACAAATACCCATGTAGTTATTCATTCTGGTGCTCTTTATTCCTTTGTGTAGATTCAGATTTTCATCTCTCAAAGATTTATTTCAACATTTCTGCTAGTGCAAGCCTGCTGGTAATGAGTTCTTTCCCATATCTGAAAATGTCTTTATTTCACCTTTGTTTTTGAAACATACATTTTCCTGCGTGTAGAATTGTAGGTTGACCATTTTCGCTTTTTCATTCATTCCCTTAAAGCTGTTGCTTCACTGTTGACTTGCATTGTTTCTGATGAGAAATCTGCTGTCATTCTTATCTTTGTTCCTCTATATATAGAGTGTCTTTTTTTTCCAGCTGCTTTTAATATTGTCTTTTTATGAGTGGTTTGAACAATTTGATTATGTTGTTGATGTAGTTTTTCTTGTGTTCTTCTTGGGGGCTCATTGAACATCTTGAACCTATAGGTTTATTGGGTTTTTTTTCCAAATTCGAAAAAATTATTTTTGCCAATTGTTCTTTAAAATATTTTTCTGTCCCTATTCCTTCTCCTTTAAGAAACTCAAATTACAAATATATTAGGCAGCCTAAAGTGTTCCCACAACTCATGATGGTCTTTTTTTCCCCCTTTTTTCCTCTGGTTCATTTTGGATAGTTTCTTTTGTTGTGTCTTCAAGTTCACTCATCTCTTACTGGTTTTGTCCAGTTTGCTGTTAATCCTGTGCAGTATATTTTTCATCTAAAACATTGTACATTTAATCTCTAGAAGTTTGATTTAGATCTTTTTTTATATCTCCCAGGTTTCCATTTATTATTTTGAAAATGAAATATAGGTATAATAACTGTTTTAATGCCCATGTCCACTAATTCTGACATCTGTGTCAGTTTTTTTAAGTTTCAGCTGATTCTTGTCTTTATGGGTCATATTTTCCTGTTTCTTTGCATGTCTGTTAGATTCGTTTGGATTCTAAGCATTGTGAATTTTACCTCGTGGGTACTGGATCTTTTTCTTTTTCTTTGTTCTCTATCACAGCTAAGTTATCATTACACTTTGACCCTTTTTGGTTTCCCATTTAGGATTTGTTAGGTTGGGCCAAAGCAGTTTTCCATCTAAGGTAATTATTTCCCACACCCTTCCGAATACTCTACCCAGTGCTCTGTAAATTGGGGGCTTTTCCATTCTGATTGGTATTCCTGAATGCCATTCAAGAATAGGCATTACTCCTGTTTTATTTGAGTGACAGTGTTCCCTCTAATCCTTTGAATGGTCCCTTACATGCAATCACTGATCAGTACTCTGCTGAATACTTGAGGGGCACCCCACCACGTATTTCCAGAATGCTGTCTGTGTAGCCTTCTCTTTTCCAGCATTCTGCCCTGCAAACTATCTACCTTGGTCTCTCCCCAACTCTCAGCTCCATCTCCTCAACTAAGGTAGTCTGCTGAGCTCTACCTGGGTTCCTTCTCCCTGAGGTGTGCCCTGGAAATGGTCTCAAAGTAGTAAGCTGAGGCATTCATAGAACTCATTTCACTTGTTTCCTATCTCTCAAGGATCACTGTCCTTTCATTCACTGGCTGAGCGGTGTCTTCAAAACCATTGTTTTGTATGTTTTGTCTGTTTTTGTTTGTTTGATTCAGGCAGGTAGGTGAATATTGTACCTGTTACTCCGTATTGGCTGGAAATGGAAGTCCCCTGTTTTCTTTATTTTTTTATTTTTTATTTTAAACATTTTTAATTTAAATTCAGTTAATTAATATATAATGTGTTATTGGTTTCAGAGGTATAGGCCTGTGCTTCATCAGTCTTATATAATACCCAGTGTCATTACATTACATGCCCTTCTTAATGTCCATCACCCAGTTACCCCAACCCTCCACCCCTCTCCCCACCAGCAACTCACTGTTTGTTTTCTATGTTTGAGTCTCTTATGGTTTATCTCCCTCTCTGGTTTTGTCTTGTTTTATTTTTTCCTCTCTTCCTCTATGATCCTCTGTTTTGTTTCTTAAATTCCACATTTCAGTGAGATCATATGATAATTGTCTTTTTCTGATTGGGAAGGCCCCTATTTTCCATACCTTTTATGTACTTAAAATGTATTGTGATAAATACATAAATCAAACAAGTGTATTTGTCAAAGGTAAAGCAGTGATTAGAATTTTCCAGACTTAGTTAAACTTGACCTTTTTCTCTTCAAACATTTTGAGAGACTGAGGTTTTATATTTTAGGTATTTTTTTAGGTAGTTCCTTTTTCTTTTCTTTTTTTTTTCTTTTTTTCTTTTCTTTCTTTTTTTCTTTCTCTTTAGATTTTATTTATTTGAGAGAGTGAAAGAGAGAGAGCCCACAAGCAAACAACAGGAGAAGCAGAGGGAAAGGGAGAAGCAGGCTCCTCGCTGAGAAAGGAGCCCAAAGCTGGGCTCAATCCCAGGACCCTGAGATCAGAACCTGAGCTGAAGGCAACCGCTTAACTGACTGAGCCACCCAGGCATCCTGTTCCTTTTGCTTTGATTCCAGTAGAGTTCAGTGATTGTCTTTTTTTTAATTTATTTTTTATTTTTATTATTTTTTTGAGTTTATTTATTTTTTTTAGTAATCTCTACACCCAGCATGGGGCTTGAACTCATGACTGAGAGGTCAAGAGTTTCATGCTCTTCAGAATGAGCAAATGAGCCAGCCAGGCACCCCCAGTGATTATCTTTAAAACAAAGAGATTTATTATGTTCTATTATTATATGAATAGAGCAATACTTCTTGTACTACAGGCCCTGAGGCCTGAACTCAGTATCCGTATCTTGTTCCATATTAGCTTCCAAATAGCAGCAGGTGGTCATTTTTTACTTTAAAACTAGTGTACTAATCTGGTCTGATTTGATCTTGTGACCTCAGGGAAGAACCCTCTCAGGAATAGAATAAAGAAACACAGTACGTCTGAGGCTTTAAAAAAACAAAATGAAGATCCAAGTATTAAAATCCTTTTAATATCTTTAAATCCTTCTACAATGGAGTCATTTAAAAAAGAAAAGGAAGCACTGTCCTCTAGCCTAGTTAATGAATTATTTAATTTGAATACTATTTTATTATAAATAATTGATTTCCAAGATTTCCTGAAGTAGAAAGACTGTTCTCGCTGAGTGTTTAAGGGAAGTGATAAGGATGTGAGTTCTGCTGCATGGAAGTAAGAAAGGAAAGAAAGATACAGGGTTGGGCTTGATTTTGAATAGAGAGTGATTCTGAAGTTAAGATGAGGGAGTTTGTCAGTCTTCTCAGAGAAGTAGGGTCATCTGATAAGAGTGAAGAATAGGAGGGACAGAAAAAGCTTGGAGTAGCTGTTTGGAGTCTGTGATTTTCACCTTTCTGGGGATGGAGATGAATTCTCTTGGAGGGTTCTAGCTTGTTACTTTCACTCTTGTTTTCTCTTTTCTGTGTTCAGTATGTAAGTGTTGATTAATTGAAAAGAAATGGGAATGAAATCTTTTTAGAAGAAATTTTTTTCAAAGCAGGAAAGTGTTCTCAAGAAATAAAAAAATCTTCAAATCATTAGTTTCTAGAGCTTTATTTTTGGCCAACTGGAATAGTACAGTTTTTATTGTATCAATTTATAGCTCTAGGAAGGTGGACAAATTTCAGATTTCTTCTACAATATTTTTATAAAAGTAAAATCTTGTTAAATTTGCTTTGGAGTATAAGACATTGTTTTGATTAGAAGACATGATACAGAAGGGTCCAGGGCTGCTCAGGAGTTCATTAGGATGGGATAGCCAACTCTAGGTGTTTACATGTGTATGTATGTTTGTAAGTATGTATTTGTAACTAGCATCAGCTGTTCAGAGCTACAGTCTTCTCTTTTTCTCCCATCTGTTGCCTCCCTGATGTGTGTATTATATGTATTTATTTACAGCTACATCCCCTGTGTTCTTTTCTTTTTCTCCTATATGTGGCCTTCATGAGTCATTCTTTCAAGAACACCCAAATTTGTTGAACTGACTTAAACTTCCAAGTTTTTGTTGGAGAATTGGGCAGAGATCAGTGCATAGAGATTCCTAATGGAGAATCCATAAGGTGAGGAAGTGATGAGCTCTGTGTGTTCTGAGATGACCAGCTTTCCTACCCTGACCAGGAAGGATTATTTTGCTGAAGTCTTCCCATGGTGTCAGGGAACAGGAATTGAGGACTCTAACTTCCAGCCTTGGCAAGTCTTAATGAAAAGGAAAAAAAGATCACACACAAAAAGAACTTAGGTCCTTAGACTTAGTGCCAACTTCCTTCAAAGAGAAATGTTCTTAACGTTGTAGAATCCATGTGATTAAAATTCTTCATCTCTTTCTACAATTGTGAGCAGTAATTTCTCTCTTTAAACCAGGACATCTGGGCTCCTGGGTGACTCAGTTGGTTAAGTGTCTGCCTTCGGCTCAGATCAAGTCCCAAGTCGGGCTCCCTGTTCAGCAGGGAGCCAGCTTTTCCCTCTACCCCTCCCCTTTACTCTTCCCCCCTGCTCGTGATCTCTCTCTTTCTCTGTCTCTTGAGCTCTGTCTTGCTCAGATAAATAAATAAATAAAATCTTAAAAAAAAAAAAAGCAGGACATCCCCCCAATAAATGTAGGCATATCAAACCAACTAGTTTTAAAGATTTTTTTAAAAAAGATTTGTATTTATTTATTTGTCAGAAAGAGAGAACACAAGCAGGGGAATTGTCAGGCAGAGGGAGAAGCAGGCTCCCCGCTGAGCAAGGCAGCCACTTAGCTTAGCCGGCTGAGCCACCCAACCGTCCCACAAACCCACTAGTTTTAGAGCAAGTACCCTTTGTAGGGTGAAAATGAAAGAATTGAGTATCCATAACATAAAACGCAGTAGTAATGTGAGGTGATGTAGTGACAGACATAATTAGATGGGGTTGTGTGTGTTCTAGAGCAGTAGTTCTTAAACTTTTTGGTCTCAGGACCCTTTACATTCTTAACAATTTGGAGATTCCCAAAGAGTTTTTGTGTATGTGGGTTATAGCTATCAATATTTACTGTATTAGGAATTACAGTGGAGAACTTAATTTATAATAACAATAAACACATTATATGTTACTATTTCTTTGAAAGTGAGAAATTTTAAAAATATTTATGTATTTTATTTGAAAATAATAAGCCCATTACATGTCAACATAAATAACCATATGAAAAATAACTATACTTTTTCAAAACAAAACATTTAGTGGGAAGAACGGCATTGTTTTGTATTTTTGCAAATCTCCCTGATACCTGGCTTTATTAAAAACAACTTGAGGGGCGCCTGGGTGGCACAGCGGTTAAGCGTCTGCCTTCGGCTCAGGGCGTGATCCTGGCGTTGTGGGATCGAGCCCCACATCAGGCTCCTCCACTATGAGCCTGCTTCTTCCTCTCCCACTCCCCCTGCTTGTGTTCCCTCTCTCTCTGGCTGTCTCTATCTCTGTCGAATAAATAAATAAATAAAATCTTTAAAAAAAAAAATAAAAAATAAAAACAACTTGAATTTCCTATCTGCTTTTGCATTCAGTTTGGTGCATTGTCACACATCATGTATCCTGTGGAAAACTCTACTGTACACTTATGAGATAATGAGAGTAAAAAGGCAGGTATCATCTTAGTATTATCATAAAAATACTTGTGATCTCAAACACCCCTTGAAAGTGTCTCATTATACTCAGGGGTTTTTGAAACACTGTTCCCAAGCTATTTATGTGTGGGGGGAAAAGAAATACAAGAGTTTTCTCTGTTGAGGGGCGCCTGGGTGGCTCAGTCAGTTAAGCGTCTACCTTCGGCTCAGGTCATGATCTCAGGGTTCTGGGATTCCAGCCCTGCACCAGGCTCCTTGCTCAGCGGGGAGTCTGCTCCCCCCATCCCCCCAGCTCATGCTCTCTCTCTCTCCTCTCTCAAATAAATAAATATAATCCTTAAAAAAAAAGTTTTCTCCATTGGGCAAAACAAAATTTTTCATGTGTTTAATCAGTACTGACTGTTTAACCTATTAATTAAGCAGTATAACACTCAGACTCCAGAATTGAAGTGGGTGTTATAGTCAAAATCTCCAAGCACTGAACTGGGAGTCAATCCCAGTTCATGTGCTTTTTAAAAGTAGTTGTTTAGTGTTTTTGTAGGCTATTGTTAACCAGTGGGAGAAGAAAATTGAGCCAGATCCCTGGGGAAGACCTAAAGAATTTTAGAGATTAAAAATGACCTTTAAAGATAATCTAGTTATAAAATTTTAGACTTTCAGATTTGAAAAGCACCTGAGAGTTCATCTAATCCAATCCTTAAGCTTTTAAATAATTATAACTAGTACTTATGATGTACAGGCTAAGTACTTTATATACAGTCTCTCTATTTCTCATCATTTTGAACTTTACTGTTTCTTTTTAAAGTTTTTTTGTAATAGAAAATGTCAAACATATACCCCATTACCTACCTTCAACAATTGTTAATAATAGCCAAATGTTTCGTGTATACCTCTACCCACTCCACCCACTCCCCTGAATTATTGGATGCAAGTTCTAGACATTTTATAGTTTTACCTAAACACGTTTTTATTTATATCTCTTAAAGATAAGGGTTTTAAATAAATAGCAGTCCCATAATCACACTAAAAAATTAATAATTCTTTAGTAGCATCTAAACCCCATTCTGACTGTGTCATTCATACATATATATATATTTTTCAGTGTGTTTGGGATGCAAATAAATTTTGTTCAGTGCAGTTGGTTGATTTGTCACTTAAAACTCTTCTGTCTCTTTTTCTTTTCTCTTCTCTAATTTTTTGTAACAGAACTGGGTCATTTGTCAAGTTTCCTTCCTTCAATCTGATTTTTGCTGATTGTATCTCTATGATGTCTTTTAATGTGTTCCTTTGTCCTCTGCATTCCTGTAAATTGGCACTTAGTTTTAGAAGTTTCTCAGACTTCTTCAGAGTGGTGATACTTTCATCAGAAAGTGCATAATGTCTTTCTTTTTGCTATCAATCAGTAGCTATCAGTTGCTATCAATCAGTAGCTGTTGATGATTTTTACTTAGATCCATTAAATCATTAAGAGCTGCAAAATGATGATATTCCAACCTATCATTATTTATTTATTACATGTAATACTTCTATAAAAAGAAACTTCCCCTTATCTACTATTTGATTACCCTGTAGTTCATTTGGGAAAGTCAGGATGAGTGCTCGGTTTTTCCTTTTATTTATCGATTTTCAGAATAATAAATTGGTTCACTAGCATTATCCAATGGTGACTGATTGGGGTCTTTTTTATTTTGTTTTTGGTATCATTATTAAGTCCTGTATTTTAAATATAAATATATATATATATAGTATGTATATATATACTATATATAATTATTGCATATATTATATATAATATATATTATATATATACACACACATGTATATTTTTTTAAGTAAACTGTATTCCACACATGGGGCTCGAATTCATGACCCCGAGATCAAGAGTCCACATGCTCTGCCAACTGAGCCAGCCAGGTACCCCTAATATTCTTTAATATATTTCAGTCCATTGCTGCTATCACACATTATTTCTCTTCTGATGATTTTACATATTTGTTTCTTCTAAAAGAGTAAGATTGAAGATGAGGATATGTCTTAGTCATCTTTGTGTCCCTGATGCCTAGTGCGTGGCTTTCAATAAATACTTGTCAAATGAATGAATGTTCTGAGCAGCATTTAAATATATGAGTTCATTTTAGCAGCATGACAGAGAAACAATGTTCGAGTATGACAACCCTGCTTGATCTGAAAAAAGGTGATATAACAGTGAAAAATATTTGGGGTGACTGTGAAAGAAAAAGGTGTTTTTAAAAGGTGAATGTTATTTAATTGCTACTTGTGAGCAGATATGGAGTGGTTTAATCTATTGTTTCCAGTGAATTTTTTCATTGTATTTTTGTTCAAAGGAACAAATAATCTTTGTTTTTACTTCCCCAGCTATAAGTAACAACCGACTGAGCCATCCAGGCGTCCTTTCTATAAGTAACATTTAAAAGCATCCTCTCTCCTTCATATTCTTTTTTCCTTAATATAAATGGCAAAGAGCATTCACATCATCACAAACATGTTCCCCATGAGTTTATCCATTTGTTTTACATCCCCCCCCAAATTACAAGAAAGTAAAGCAGAACTAACTTTACTCACAATATGCTATTTATATCATTTATTCTTACCACAACCTTATTATGTAGGTAAGATTATTATCATCCTCCCCATTTTATAGGTGAGTAATTGAGGCACAGACATTAAGTAAGTTGCCCAAGGTTATAGAACTAGTGAATGTTAGAGCCAGGATTCAAATTATGCATTCTTTCTCCAGAGCCTTTGCTGTTAAATTGCCTTTAGTGACTTTACCACAGACTTTTTTGCAGGATGGGATGGTGTTCATAAAAGGATTTTATGGTCATGTAATAAAATTACTCATTTAGTGTCACAAAATCTGTCATTTTATAACAATAAGTAATTACGGCTAAGCCTTTTTTCTTTTTTTTAGATGAAACTTTGTTCCCAGAAACATGAATTCTATTTTTTTTCCCTAGGTCATCATTTTGTAGGTTATATTAAGGCAAATAAATATGAACTGTTAAAGAATGAGTTCTTATTATCCTCTGTGAAAAAATCAGAATTCACAGAACTTGCAAATCTTAAACATTTTTAGGAACAGTGCTTGTAAAATAATTTGTTTGCCATCACTTTCCTTGTGATTAGGTGATTATAACTTGCTTTGTGTGGGTACTAAGCATTCATAGCATTCTCATACATGAGCCCTGAAGAGGCACTTGTTCCAGTTTCTTCACTCTCCTTGCTTCCTTCATTATCATGAATTTATGCATGATAAAGAGAAAATATCCCATAAGCACTATAATAATCTGTAATTGTCACAGCTGAGGCTGTAGCATATATAATAGAGTTTACTGGTTGTGCAAAATTTCCTGCTGACGGGTATATATCACTCTTTCTCTCCCACTCAATAAGATTGAATGTAATATGAGAATGAAAGCGACATTAGTAGGGAAAAGTTTGCATCTAATTTAGTTTCTTCATAAAAAAGTGCCTAAGTATTTTTAGAAATAAGTGTATTTAGGACACTGGTACAACTTGGCTTCTAGATTGAGAAACATTGCTCTTAAAGCATATTGTTTAGCCACTTTTCTTCAAATTGATGTAGCAAAGACATCTAGTAGCGTTCTTTTTTTTTTTTTTTTTCTATTTTGAAACTTCAGTTTTGGGAAGTTCCGTTTTAATGGTTGAGGAAAAGGAATTTTTAAAAAAGGAAACCAAGAAATAACAATACTATATTTATTATAAGTAATATTCTGCTGATTTCCGAAGACCAAGAGATAAAAAATATTCTTACAACACATAAAAGTTATATGCAAGTATATGTATGTCCCTTCAATTAATATCACTATCTGGATATGGCTTTGAAAATGTTCTGATAGAAGCCATGGATTGATTATAACCACAGGATAAAACTTATTTGAGGGAATCTAACACACAAAAATTTTTTCAAACAGAAAAACAATAAATTAAATTCTTATAGGTGAGGGCTTAACGTGTTGAAGTCATTTAAATATTTATAGCAATTGTCCCTTAGCTATTGAAATGTAGTATAATCCCAGGAAAGAGGTGGCTTAGTATGATTTTATGTGTGGTATTGAGAATAAGGCTCAGATATGATTTTTCTTTTATTTTTTGCTCTTTTTATTTTTTGTTAAGTGGTCTCCATACCCAGTGGGCTTCAAACTCACAACCCCGTGATCAAGAGTCATGCGCTCCACCGACTGAGCAAGCCCGGCGCCCCAGAAATGATTTGTTCTAAACTAAGAAATTCATTTTAGACACTGTAAATTCACTTTTAGGAACTTATTTCATAGTCAATGTGATTATTCATTTATTTGTTACGAAAAGTGCTTTATCCTATTTGGCTTATTTAGTAGTAGTAGAAAAGGATCGTTTAGATTAATCTTCGTATTATTTTTCTTTGTAGGGATCTAACCAATTCTGTAGGACAAGTAACATTAATTCAGCTCTTCTTTATTCTGACTGGTATATTCTAGCTGGCATTCCAATACATGTTTAGTTGATAGGATAATTAATTACTTCGTGTGCCCATGATAAATGTTATTTATTTGGATACATTTGCCTTTTCCTATTTTTTTCTTAATTGGTTTGACTGCATTTCTAAAATCTGCTCATTAGACTGACAGCCAAAAAAACCGCACATGTCTGAGGGAAGTGCCAGGAAAGTGTTAACACTCCAATTTCCCTAATCCTCATCCCTTGTTTTTTTTAGGAGTCACAGAAATCAGATGAGTTAGACTCTCAAAAGGCTGATAATCTGTTTAGGACTATTCTAGGGGAGCGAATTAACATGTGAGTATCTTTTATGTATCAGGTGCTTAACAATGTGTTAACTCATTTAATTCTTAGAATTCTGTGAGGTAGATGGTACACCAATTTTACAGGGAAAGATATTGAGACTAGTTATCAGTTTACCCTTAGTCCTGCACCTTAAGTAGAAAAACTGTCATTTGAGCCCATCTCAGTCTCCAAATATCTCTTTCTACTACACCATACAAACCTATGTCCACTACACCACTATAGCAGCTGAACATGCTGTCTTCTGTTAGTAAATATTTTGGTAAGTGGGGGCAGATAATGGAATTAGTAGACATACCAAGGAGATTACAAAGATATATAATGTGTAGGAAATCACAAGACTGTAAGATAACATAAATAGAGTTTTAGATATATCACCTAACATGTGCCTCTTGGGCAAATGATATATTGCCTTTCTTGCAGTTTCCCTGTGTGTAAAATAAGGATAATATCTGTTCTGCCTTCCCAATGAGGTGTTGAGAGAGTGGGAGGAAGAGGAATGTGTGTGTGTGTGTGTGTGTGTGTGTGTGAGAGAGAGAGAGAGAGAGAGAGAGAGCACTTCAAAAATCATGAAACTTGACAAATGTAAAGTATTCTGTATTATGGTTCTAGAGAGTCCTGTAGCTTGGTGGATTGGTATCATTCTTTCAACTAAGGAACAATTAGTTGATCTTGGCCATTGGAACTCAAAGAAATAGCATCTGTCAATCACAGTCATTTCTTGGAAGGAAGAATTGAAAAATGCACAGCAGTTATTCTCCTTGACCTCTTTCTCTGAAAGGGAATTTGATTAGGCAAGCTGGTTTCATAATAGAGTAGAGCTTCTCTCTTCTCTCCAGGGAATTGAAGCTGAGCAGCCAGACTTGTTCTGTGAAGCTAGAGCAATCCGGTTTTAAAGGATTTAACTAAATTTATTGTGATTAAGGTTTTATGAGGGATGTGTACATTGCAGAGCAGCAGCTTGAAAAATGTTACATATGAGTCAGTCTCTATCCCTAGGTTGAGAACAGAAAACTACAACTCGTTTAAGCTTGGGGAGTATTCCTCAGCAATTCTATAGCATCTTGAAGAGAAACTTTGATTGTGAAAGCAGAAAACGAGGTAGTATGGGACCAGCTGTATGGACTGTAGAATCCAGTCCTCTGCTAGGCATCATTTGGTATTTCTTCAGACCTTTCTTAGCAGACTTGTGGACTTTTTCCGTTATATAGAGAAAGAAAATTAAATACAACACTCAACACATAATGAACGCACAATCAATGTATGAATGTTTAATAGAAACAACTGTAGAATTATGCCGATTATGTCTTTAAACTGAAGGCAGTGAATGGCCAGAGAAATGTGTTTCTGTAACTACAGGCATCCCTGGAGGGTTACCACATGCCGTGGTAGAACTCAAATTGTCTCTAACTAGGAATACCTTGCTCTCTCATTTTTCCCAACAGTTGCTGGCCTTGCTGGGGGTTTGTATGTATATATGTAGAGTTAGAGCCACTGGTCGAAGTAATTAGGTCAAAGTCAGGACAAAAATAGATCAGTTTTTTCTAAAAAAGACTTTCTACATTCCTGCTGTTGCCTTTATTTGTTAAATTGATTTTGGACAAATATATAGCTGATTTAAGACCCTGGAATCTTAGTACCTCAAGCCAGTCTCTTGGTACTGCTGCTTCAGTCTTGCCTCTTCCAGTATGTTATTTACAGAATCTGATTGGAGACCTGGAAATGTGGTTACAAGAGTTTTGTTTTGGGGGTATTGTTTAGTATTACTCAACACAGATACTTGTTGAAAGTAGAAAGTCAAGGAAATAATAGGACGAGTAGAGGAGAGGCTACATATAGGGAGCCAATGAGGAAACATCAACTATACACTTCCTTTCCAATTAAGTACTTTCTCAAAAGATCAGAAACATCTAGGGAAGAAAGATAAAATTATTTTTGGTGCCATGTTGGCTTTCACTAGATTTAAATATTTTGGCTTTCTAGGGCGATATGCAGTTGATAGAGTAGATATCTGGGGTTTATTAAAATGTAAAGGTTGGGATGCTTATACCTACATTTTACATGAAATGAAAGGTAAAATAAAAATTTCAGGACCTTCTGGTACTAGGTGATTTAGAAGAATACTTAAAAGAAATGGTTTCTGAAAAAGCCTTGTAAAGACGAATGTGTGTTTTTATATTAAATTAAACTTGCTAAGTTAGAGTCTTTACTCTTGCCTGGTGAGTTAGAGTTTTTAGAGGCTTTAGTTTGTTTTTCTTTCTAAGATTTAGTGCAAGATATGTCAACCTTGCTGAAGTAGGTAGCCATCTTGTCAAACTATGTATTTGTTGTATGCCTAGCACAGTGTGTGACTGTAAATAAGGTGGTTGGGTACATGACAGGAAAGGATTGTAGAGAGGTGTCTGTTTCAAAGAGAGGGAGGGGTGCCTGGGTGGCTCAGTCATTAAGCATCTGCCTTCAGCTCAAGGCATGATGACCCTGTTCTGGGATCGAGCCCCACATCAGGCTCCTCCGCTGGGAGCCTGCTGCTTCCTCTCCCACTCCCCCTGCTTGTGTTCCCTCTCTCGCTGGCTGTCTCTATCTCTGTCAAATAAAATAAATAAATAAATAAATAAATAAATAAATAAATAAATAAATAAATCTTTAAAAAAACAACAACAAAGAGAGGGAACTTCTAGAAGACGTCACTTTGTTTATTCCATCTAGAAATTCTTTGCACTGAATATATCCTCTGGGTAGTGATAGTGGCAGGAGTTGCCTGTGAGTCCTTTGCACTTAGTATGCTTTATTTTGGGGCACCTAAGTAGCTCAGTCAATTAAGTGTCCGACTCTTGGTTTTGGCTCAGGTTGTGATCTCAGGGTTATGGGATTAAGGCTCACATTGGTCTCTGAGCTCAGTGCAGAGTCTGCTTTAGATTCTTTCTCCCTCTCCCTCTGCCTCTCCCTGGTCACGCTCTCTCTCTAAAATGAATAAATAAAATCTTTTAAAAAAATAAGTTTCATCTTAAAACCTGGCAGAGTGGGGTATAGTACTGAAATTAGAGGTGCTGAAAAAGTGTAGGACAGAGCAGTCCCAAAGATAAACTCCTGTGGGGAGCTTTGGAAAGTTAGTGGGTGCTGGGCACTGAGTGCCTGGGTGGCCGGAAGTATCTGGAGTTGAGATAGAAAGTTTAGAATGCCTTTGCCTGAGGCCTAATAGAAATAGCCTTCTTTGTCTTGCATACTGCTAGAAATTGCCTTGTAGCTCTAGACTCGTGGCCCAGAAATTACAACCACCATTCTGTTTCTACAATTTGCAGTACATAAAAGAAACTTTTTTGGGGGGCGCCTGGGTGGCACAGCGGTTAAGCGTCTGCCTTCGGCTCAGGGCGTGATCCCGGCGTTCTGGGATCGAGCCCCACATCAGGCTCTTCCGCTATGAGCCTGCTTCTTCCTCTCCCACTCCCCCTGCTTGTGCTCCCTCTCTCGCTGGCTGTCTCTATCTCTGTCAAATAAATAAATAAAATCTTTACAAAAAAAAAAAAAAGAAACTTTTGGGGCACCTGGGTGGCTCAGTCAGTTAAGCGTCTGCCTTCGGCTTGGGTCGTGATCCCGGGGTCCTGGGATCTAGCCCTGCATTGGGCTCCCCACTTAGCAGAGAGTCTGCTTCTCCCTCTCCCAATGCCCCTCCCACCGCTCGTGCTTGTGCTCGCTCTCTCTCAAATAAATAAAATCTTTTAAAAATGCTTTTTTTTTTTTAAAGATTTTATTTATTTATTCGACAGAGATAGAGACAGCCAGCGAGAGAGGGAACACAAGCAGGGGGAGTGGGAGAGGAGGAAGCAGGCTCATAGCGGAGGAGCCTGATGTGGGGCTCGATCCCATAACGCCGGGATCACGCCCTGAGCTGAAGGCAGACGCTTAACCGCTGTGCCACCCAGGCGCCCCTAAAAATGCTTTTAAAAAGAAACTTTTTCTTGTTTATAAAATGAGAAAAATCTTTGAGAAGGATATTTTTTGTGAGTGAAGGTAAATAGTATTTGATAAGGTGGTTTGGAGCTGTCAGCAAAACTATTACCTGCTGAATAGTTACTCCCAGTTTTATAATCAAGTAGCTAGAAAATAGTAGAGAAGAAGGCTTGAGGTTTAATTTGAGAGGAAAGATGCTAACCTCATTGAGATTAAATGATCGGGAAATATTCCTCTTCTATTGGCAAGAGAAGAGAAATCTTGATTTATTCTAGTCGATAAAGTAGGTTCCTGTTCTATAGGGAATGGAGTATCCAAGAACCAGCCTTTCTATTTTCTGATCCCTTAGTGAAACCTGATTTAGGAAATAGGAGATAGCTTGGTTATTACTGTTAAACTCAGGGGGAAAAAATCACTTTGTCCTATCTAAGTTAACTAAATATTTCAAGGTAAAGACACGGAGATAGTTTAAATTTCCATTGCAACTCAATCAAATTTTGCTACTCTAGTTTTGGTTAGAAACTGTCGCCACCTACTGGCCACAATTCACTTGACAGTTCATTTTTGTGACAGACACTTGATTTTTTTTTTTTCCTGAAACATGGAAATCTGATAGCTATGGCAGGTACCTAGGTAGGGTTGCTGTGACTAAATGCTATACTTTTAGGTAGATTTTTCTAAAACTCCTAGATGAGTTTTGGAGAATTCTTACTAAAGGTTGCTTGGGGGATAATTGAAGAGAAGCAGGGTAAAGACTTAGAAGAAACGAATTAGATGAACTCTTGTAAGTGGCATATTTGCAGTAGTGTATTTGATATCTGCCACTTTGCCAATTTAATTAAGACTAATCTACTTGTAAAAATGTTTAAGCTTTGTTAATTCTAATTTACTAAGATCATCATTTTCCAGGTTGCTGTTGGTTCAAATTCTCGTGCCCATTTGGAAATAATTATCAATGTCATCGCTGAATTACAAAATAAAATAACCTTTTTTTGGGTCAGGGGTCAGTGAACTTTTTTGGTAAAGTGTCAAAGAGTAAGTATTTAAGGCTCTGCAGGCCACACAGTCTTGTAACTACTTAGCTCTGCTGTTGTAGCAAAAAAAGTAGCCATAGACAATACATAAACAAATGAGTGTTTGGGTTTTTTGTTTGTTCCACTAATAAAACTTTATTTATGGAAACTGAAATTAGAATTTTATATAATTTCTATGTGCCATTATAACTATATATATACATATATATAGATAGATAGATATAGATATAGATATAGATATAGATATATTTTTTTCTAAGTAGGCTCCCCACCCAGCGTGGAGCCCAACATGGAGCTTGAACTCACAACCCTGAGCCGAATCAAGAGTCAGACACTTAACCGACTGAGCGACCCAGGTGTTCCCATGTGCCATGTATATTAAGTTTTTAAAAAAACTGTTGTTGTTGTTTTTTTAAGATTTTATTTATTTGTTTGACAGAGAGAGTGAGAGAGTACAAGCAGGGGGAGCGGCAGAGGGAGAGGGAGAAGCAGACTCCCTGCTGAGCACGGAACCTGATGCAGGGCTCGATCCTAGGACCCTAGGATCATGACTTGAGCCGAAGGCAGACACTTAACCAATTGAGCCACCCAGGTGGCCCTAAAAACCGCTTTATTTTTTTTATAATAATTTTTTATTATATTATGTTAGTCATCATACAGTATATCCCTAGTTTTTGATGTAAAGTTCCATGATTCATTACTTGCGTATAACACCCAGTGCGCCATGCAATACGTGCCCTCCTTAATGCCCATCACCAGCCTATCCCATTCCCCCACCCCCCTCCCCCTGAAGCCCTCAGTTTGTTTCCCAGAGTCCATAGTCTCTCATGCTTCATTCCCCCTTCTGTTTACCCCCCCTTTCTTCTTCCCTTTCTTCTACCAATCTTCCTACTTCTTATGTTCCATAAATGAGTGAAACTATATGGTAATTGTCTTTCTTTGCTTGACTTATTTCACTTAGCATTATCTCCTCCAGTCCTGTCCATGTTGTAGCAAATGTTGAGAACTCGTTCTTTCTGATGGCTGAGTAATATTCCATTGTATATGTGGACCACATCTTCTTAATCCAGTCATCTGTTGAAGGGCATCTCGGCTCCTTCCACGATTTAGCTATTGTGGACAATGCTGCTATGAACATTGGGGTGCATATGGCCCTTCTCTTCACTATGTCTGTATCTTTGGGGTAAATACCCAGTAGTGCAATTGCTGGATCATAGGGTAGCTCAATTTTTAACTTTTTGAGGGACTTCCACACTGTTTTCCAAAGTGGCTGTACCAACTTGCATTTCCACCAACAATGTAAGAGGGATCCCCTTTCTCCACATCTTCTCCAACATTTGTTGTTTCCTGCCTTGTCTATTTTTGCCATTCTAACTGGCGTAAGGTGGTACCTCAGTGTGGTTTTGATTTGAATTTCCCTGATGGCTAATGACTTTGAACATTTTTTCATGTGTCTGTTAGCCATTTGTATGTCTTCATTGGAAAAATGTCTGTTCATATCTTCTGCCCATTTTTTGATTTGATTATTTGTTTCTCGTGTATTGAGTTTGAGAAGCTCTTTGTAGATCTTGGATACCAGTCTTTTACCTGTAGTGTCATCTGCAAATATCTTCTCCCATTCCGTGGGCTGCCTCTTAGTTTTTTTGACTGTTTCCTTGGCTGTGCAGAAGCTTTTTATCTTGATGAAGTCCCACAAGTTCATTTTTTCTTTTGTTTCTCTTGCCTTTGGAGATATGTCATGAAAAAAGTTGCTGTGGCTGATGTCAAAGAGGTTGCTTCCTATGTTCTCCTCTAGGATTTTGATGGATTCCTGTCTCATATTGAGGTCTTTCATCCATTTGGAGTTTATCTTTGTGTATGGTGTGAGAGAGTGGTCAAGTAAAAACTGCTTTAAATATTTATTTATTTTAGAGAGAGAGGGAGCATGAGCAGGAGGGGCAGAGGGAGAGGGAGAGAGAATCTCAAGTAGACTCCACGCTGAGTGTGGAGCCAGTCCTGGGGTTCAGCCTCATGACCCTGAGATCACAACCTGAGCCAAAACCAAGAGTCATACACTCAACCAACTGTGCCATCCAGGCACCCTTTAAAAAACCGTTTTAAAATGTAGAAACCAGGGCGCTTGGGTGGCTCAGTTGGTTAAGCGTCTGCCTTTGGCTCAAGTCATGATCCCAGGATTTTGGGATCAAGCTCCAGTTGGGGGGGGGGGGTGCCTCTGCTTAGCAGGGAGTCTGCTTCTCCCTCTTCCTCTGCTCCTCCCCCCTGCCTCCCAGTCTCTCTCTCTCTCTCAAATAAAAAAATAAAACCTTAAAAAAAATAATAAAATGTAGAACCGTTCTTAGTTCGTAAGCTCTGCCAAAATGGGCAATGTGCCATTTTGGTCTACGGGACATAGTTTGCCGACCCATGCTTTATATTCAGAAACATTAAAAAAAATCCACTGATAAGTTCTCATATCCCGTGGAGGTGATAGTCTAGAAGAGATTTTCCCAACTTTTAGGGGTAATTTCATACTTTTATGACTTGTCAGGAGAGTGTTGGACCTGTTCACCATTGTCACCAACCACATAGTATAGAAGTACACAACTTTGTTTATATAGAACATGATTCTTTATTACAGGTATGAATCTGATCTGTTCTGGTTTTATTGTATTTCTTAGATCATTAAAATGTAAAACACTGGAATGGCTTTTCTAAAGGATGTTTTAGCACATAATTGTATATACAGAAGAGTCTTTATGTGAGTTTAAAAGCCAGAAACATTCAGATTAATGTAATTATTCTAAAGTTGTTTCAAAAAATAAACCATTGTTACAATAATTTTGCTGTGGTGAGAGGCATGTGGCATATGGGTTGCATGATATGGGTAGGCTGGTGTGGTCATTACAGACAGTTTCAGTGATGTTCTATTGTCATGTAATGGTTCTCAGTCTGTTACATTTTGGGAGATAAGTATTTTAAAGCATTGAGTTACAAATACTAATTGTTAAAAATGGCTGATCATTTCAGTTAGTCACCTGTAAATACCTCCAACCCTTTTGGCTCTTATCCTGTATCAGTTCCCAAATTCCTGGATTGTTCCTATAGTCTGCGTTCTCTCTGTCTGTTTGCCTATGTGACTGAGTGCTATGAAGTTATAAAATTGCTGCCTCTCTAAATTCATGTCTCTAAATTCTAACCTCATTTTTTGCTAACAGGCAAGAGTTAACAGATTAGGATAGTATAAAGAGGTCAACTTTCCAGAAGTATAGTTGAGGTCAAAGACAACAGAAGGTAAGATGAAGTAAATATAATGAAAAAAAAAATACAGTGAGAGACTCATAAAAAGATTAGCAGTTGTCATCACAGTTAAGATATCATAGTTCATTGATTTTAGGAGTTGTTGGGTTTTTTCCCGTTTTGACATCTCTGAAGTTGAGATGTCAGTTTAATTGATAACATTTTTTCTTATTGGTATGTGAAATAATGGTGAATCTTCCAACTGATGACATCTTAGATTTGATGAAATACAGTATTTAAATTGTAGATTCCAAAAGTATAGCAGTTATAGGTACTGACAAGTTTACTAGGGTATGGCCATCAGAGAAGGTATAAAAGGAATTCAGGTCAAGCATCTGATTAGATATTTGCTCAAGAACTTTGAAGGTGGAGTCACAAGCTAGTTGTGAGAGTTTTCAGCCAATGAGATGCCTGGAGATAACTAACAGGTGACAGCAAAAAGAGAGGTAGATAAGGGCTCCTGGGTGGCTCAGTCGTTAAGCGTCTGCCTTCGGCTCAGGGCGTGATCCCCGCACTCTGCGATTGAGCCCCACATCAGGCTCCTCCGCTGGGAGCCTGCTTCTTCCTCTCCCACTCCCCCTGCTTGTGTTCCCTCTCTCGCTGGCTGTCTCTCTCTCTGTCAAATAAATAAATGAAATCTTAAAAAAAAAAAAAAGAGAGAGAGAGAGGTAGATAAGAACATCTTTACCTTGAGATCATTCTTATTCATCCTACGTTCAGTTTTCAAATGCCAGTGTCTCAAGAGATCTTCCTTTGTATCCCCTTCCCTCAATACCAAATTAAGTTCTCCTCTTATACTGTCTGCTATCTCATAATACCCTGTACTTTTTCTTTTATAATTCTTTATTAGTTCTAATTATAGATTTTATTGTGGGATTATGTTGTGCCTCATTTCCACTTGATGTAAGCTCATTGACTGTAATTATTTTTTTAAGTTTTTTTTTTTTAGTAATCTCAACACCCAGTGTGGGGCTCGAACTCACGACCCTGAGATCAAGAGTCATATGCTCTTCTGACTGAGCCAGCCATGCTCCCCTTATTGACTGTAATTATTATGTATAGTGCTAGCACATTCTAGATACTGATTTGTATTTGCTGAATAAATGAATTGAAATTGAGACAATGAAGCTGCTTGTGACTAAGTATACTCTGCAATAGTGTTCTAGAAGTGACAGTATTGAGAACATTTTACTAAACTTGACTCTTTTTGGTAGTTTACTTGTTGCATTTTTAAGCTTTTTTTTTCCCCCTGAAACTTAGGTTCCTCATTTGTTAGATTAAGATGCTAGTATCTACCTGAAAGGGTTATGGTAATCATTAAATGAGGTAAAATGTGGAAAGCACAAAATACAGCATCTTCCACCTAGTTGATGCTCAGTAAGTGACAGGCTGAAAATAGCCATCTTGATTTTTTTCCTCCTGAAAATTTTCAAACTTAAGCCTCTTACATCTCACCTGGCTTATTGCAGCTGACACCTGACCGACTTCCCTCCTTCCGTCCGTCCTTCCTTCCTTCCTTCCTTCCTTCCTTCCTTCCTTCCTTCCCTCCCTCCCTCCCTCCCTCCCGTCTGTCTTTCCTTCTGTCTTGCCTAATGTCTTTCTTAGATTTTAAGTAACCTCTATCCCCAACATGGGGCTCAAACTTAACCCCGAGATCAGGAGTCACATGCTCTACCAACTGGGCCAGCCAGGCACACCACCTGACTGATTTCCTTGCCTCTGCCCTCCCCTCCTTCCATTTTCTTTTCTCCACTAATGTTGAGTGATTTTTCTAACACACTGGTCATGTATCTTTTTTTTTTTTTTTGGAGATTTTATTTGTTTGAGAGAGAGAGCGGGGCGGGGAGGAGGAGTAGAGGGAGGGGGGCAAGCAGACTCCACACTGAGCATAGAGCACAACACAGGGCTCGATCTCACAACCCCCAGATCATGACCTTAGCCGAAATCAAGAGTCCAGATGCTCAACTGACTGAGCCACCCAGGTGCCCTATATCTTTCTTTTTTATATTTTTTTGACCTTCGCTCATTGCTTTTATGATCAGGTTTAAACATCTTAGCTTGGGATTCAAGGTACTTTAGGGTATAGTACTTTGGTTGTTTTCTACTTCCCTATTTTTATTTCCTGCCATTTCTCCCTTGCCTGCCCTTTATGATCCAGCAATATCATGTCATTTGTTTCCCAAGCATTCCACACTATTCAACATTCTTTGCCCTTGTTCTGGAATTTCTCTCTGACTGGAATGCCTTCCTCCTCCTTCTGGATCTGATAGATTCTTATAGAGTTATCACCTTTGCTGACCTTTGTAGATTGTATGAATTTTCATTATTGCATTATTAACTATATTTATATATATTTACACGTTTTTCTTTCAAACAAGATTTTGAGCTGCTTGGAGGCAAAAGCAATATATTCATGTTTATCACAACACTTTCATATAGTAGGTGCTTAGTCAAAGTTTATTGAACTGAAGGAACTATGGAAAGTATACAACTTATTTTTTTTTTAACTAAAAGTTAATAGAAGGAGGATATGAGTTTGAGTAAAATTTTAACAAGGAAAGATCATAGGAATCCAACAGAGGGAAAAAAGCTTAGTTATGAAAATTTATCAATAAGCAATTTCTAGTATGAATATTGGGCCAATATATGAACAACATTCATTCATCTGGGAAATTAGATTTAGGGCACAATTCCACTCTTGTTTCTGAGACTGAAGAGATACAAGAGATCTGACAGGGGAAAAAAAACTGCAACTCAAGGGCAAGAGAGACTTGACAGTAATGGCAGATAACAAACTTGGTCTGGGCTTGAAATACGATCTGGCAGTCAAAGGAAAGCCAGCGCTATTCTAGGCAGTGAACAAAGAAGAATTGTGCCACAGCATAGGGAGTTGGCAAGAGCCCACTGGGAGTATTACATTTAGCACAGTGTCAGCATGATAGGAACAGAGGGTGGTGAGCTCTGAGTGCTGAAAAGAATAAATAGATAAATTTGTGAAGATCAGTTAAAGATTTTAAGCATAGAGGGTTAACTGAATTCTGGCAACTATAAGATTCAGGAGAGAGAGAGACACTCCCAAATATCTGAAGGGTGTTAACATTAGAGCAAGAAAGGAATTATTTAGCCTGGCCTAGGGAACTTTGTAAGGAGGTGAAATTAAGGGCAGGCAGATTTATACCTCTCTAAGAAGAATGTCCTGAGGTAGTCTTTGGGTAATGGTGTACCTTTGTTCCTCAGCACTTTTGTAGTAGAAAGCTATAAGGCCAAAATGTAAGATTTAAGAAGCTCTCCTTTGAAAAATTTCTGAGGAATATTTTGGTCTTATGAATAAAGGGAGTTTTTGCCCTCGAAGGCAGGTTATGGAGGTTTAGTACTTGCTAGCCATCCACAGGCTATGGAGCACCATACACAACAAGGCAACGTGATTCTTGAGGTTCTAATGTAAAACCACTGATCATTATAGGCTCTATACATTCTCAGTTTGTTTCAGTGATTTAAAAACTTTGGCAAATTTCTTAAGACTATCCCTTTGGAACAGAATGATGGTTAAAGTAAGCCAAATGTAAACTTCAAAAGAAATACAAGTGAAATCTTATTTAAATGAATGTTGCCTATCACAAACGGCATATCATCTATCCTTGGGTTGAGATTTTCCTTTGTGATAGGGATGAAGAAGACTTGGGCTGATAACATGTTTGTCCTTCAGGATATTTTAAATGCCAGAGAATGGTACTTTTGCCTTCATTGTTGGCCAGATCTCTCAGTTCAAGACAGGGCAAGGAAAAATATGGTGATTCACTTAGAGACTGCTCTGTTTCCTGAGGCAGAGTAATTGAGTGTTCAAGTGAAATAGCTAAAAGAGCCCACAGTATACTAAGATAAAAGAAAACAAAATTCATATCTCTTCCCTCATGTCTGGCTCCATGGCTTCCAACTGCTTGTCTAGAGAAGCCAACCATTGTATAGCTTAAACTCACTGCTGGGCATGAGGAATGTGGAGTCAAGTCCCCTTTAAACAAGTAGCTAATTCTTTCCACAACTAACTAAATTATCTTATGCTCCCTATGTCAGTGTGGATCCTCCCAAGAAGCAGATGTTAAGACAAGCTTAGAGTACAAGCTTTATTGGGGGAAAGCACCTGTGAACTATAAACAGAAAGTAGACAGGAATAGGCAGGGAGAGCTTTCAGAATGTGATGGCAGGTGTACCACCTGTGAAGGAAGACAGGGTAGGAAAGATTGGTTAGGAGGAGTCTCAGACCATGCTACAGTTGAGAAAATCTCAGCCAGGAAGAGGTGGAGTCCCCAAGCAAAAGTTGCCTATTAGGGTAATCCCATATGGGGCAGAATTACCCTCCTAGAACTCCACTCAAGAAAAATGAAAGTGTGTGTGTGTGTGTGTGTGTGTGTGTGTGTGTGTGTGTGTGTATATACTTGTATGTAAATGTTTTTTCTGCACCCATTGAGATGATCATATGATTTTTCTTTTTTAGTTTATTAATGTGATAAATTGCATTGATTTTTGTATGCTACCCCAAACTTCCATTATGGGATAAATCCCACTTGGTTGTGATTCATTATTCTTTTTATACATTGTTGGAATTGATTTTCTAAAAATGTGCTAAGAATTTTTGGATCTGTGTCAGTGAGAACATTTGTAGTTTTCTTCTCTAACTGTGCCTTTGTAGAGTTTGTGTAGAATTTATATTATTTCTTCTTAAATATTTGGTGGAATTTACCAGTTAAGCCATCTGGGCATGGTGTCTTTTGTGTGGGAAGGTTTTTAACCACAAATTTAATTTTTGTAATTCAGCTGTATTTGTTTTTTCTTGAGTGAACTTTGTGTCTTTCAAAGAATTTGTTGAATTTATTAGAAAACATTGTTAATATTTTCTTATTTTCCTTTAAATATCTGTAGAGTTGAAATGATGTCACCTCTCTCATTCCTGATATTGTTAATTTGGATCTATCTTTTTTATTCCTTATTAGTGTGACTAAAGGCTTTTCTATTTCGTTCATCTTCTCAAAGTACCAGCTTTTGGTTTCACTGAAACCACTTTTCTAGTTTCTATTTTATTGATTTCTGCTCTGATCTTTATTATTCCTTTCTTCTGTTTACTTTGGGTTTTATTAGCTCTTCTTTTTCTAGTTTTTTAAGGAAGAAGCTGAGGTGGTTTTTTTTTTAAGATTTATTTATTTATTTTAGAGAGAGAGAGAGAGAGAGAGAGAGAGAAAGCATGAGCAGGAGGGGGAGAGGGAGAGAGAACCTCAAGCAGACTCCACACTGAGCGCAGAGCTCGGGACCTTGAGATCACCATCTGAACCGAAACCAAGAGTCAGTTGCTCAACCGACTGTGCCACCCAGGCACCCCAAGAAGCTGAGGTTTTTGATTTGAGACCTTTCTCTTTTTTAATAGAAGTGTTTAGTGTTACAAATTTCTAAGTGCTACTTTAGCTGCATCCTGCAAATTTTGATATGTTATGTTTTCAGGCTGTTTGAAAGTGTTCTAACTTCCTTTTTGTTTTGTTTTGTTTTCTTTTTCTTCCAATGGATTATTTAGAAGTGTTGTATTTAATTTTTAAATGTTCAGGGGATTTTCCAGACATCTGTCTGTTACTGTTTTCTAGTTTAATTTCACTGTGTTAGAAAATGTACTTTGTAGGACTTGAATTCTTTTAAATTTATTTAGACTTGTTTTATGGCCCAAAATATGTTTTATCTTGTTAAATGTTCTGTGTGGACTTGAAAAGAATATATTTTTTGCTTTCGTTGGATTGAGTGTTCAATAAATATTAGTTAGGTCAAAGTGGTTGGTAGTGTTATTCAAGTCTTCTATAATCCTTTCTGATCTTCTCTTTGTTCTATCAGTTAATAAGAGGGGTTTTGAAATCTTGGCTAGAATTGTGGATTTGTCTGTTTCTCTTGGCAGTTCTGTCATGTTCATTTCATGTATTTTAAAGCTTAGTTATCAGATATAGAACTATTCAAGATTATGTTCTCTTGATGAATTGACCCCTTTATGATTAAGAAATGATACCCTATATTTCTGATAATGTACTTTGTTCTGAAATATACTTTACTTGGTATTAATAGCCATTTCAACTTTTTTTTCAGATTTATTTATTTTAGAGATTGAGAGAAAGGGGAGGAGAGAAAAGAAAGAATGGGGAAGAGGCAGAGGGAGAGAGAGAGAGAAACTCAAGCAGACTCCCCGCTGAGCACAGAGTCCGACATGGGGCTGGATCTCAGGACTCTGAGATCATAACCTGAGCTGAAACCACAAGTCTGATACTTAACCAATTAAGTCATCCAGGCACCCCTCAACTTTTTAATTTTACAATTTTTTTTTTATTTTTTAAGATTTTTATTTATTTATTTGACAGAGAAAGAGAGCACAAGTAGGGGAAGCAGCAGGCAGAGGGAGAAGCAGGCTCCCGTTGAGCAGGGAGCCCAAAGCGGGGCTTGATCCTAGGACCCTGGAATCATGACCTGAGCAAGGCAGCCACTTAACGACTGAGCCACCCAGGCGCCCCATCCCTCAACTTTTTAAAAAAAGAAATTATTTTAATTTTTAAAAAGCAGCGAAATAGTATTTTGAAAGAATTGTTTGGTTAAATTGACTGAGGGGGAGGGGTTTTCTGGTTTCTGTATTTCATGAAAGTAGGTTAAAATACACAGGCTCACAAAAGGAATTTACAACTCTGGGATTTTTTTCCCCCAAGAATAATTGCCTGAGGATGGGGTGGGTGGGATTGTGCAGGGATGCCTTTATTATTTAAGTTTGCTGGTTTGTGGAATTATGTACCACTAGGGCGTGAAGCTGAGAAGCATCTAGTTATATGCTAGGTTTAAATGTTTAAATGTTGATAAGTCATAAAAAATGAGATAACTTATATAGGGGGAAATGCATTTAACATTTTCCCCTAAGTATACAGAAAACCTTCTTAAATGGGGCATATAGTTTTTCATGACTTAGGCCTTTCATCTTCAGAAATAAGTATCATAAATAAGATGGAATCTGGTGAATATTGTCTCATCATCATATTATCAGATTTGAAATCACCTGAGGATACCTATGAAAGTCATTTCAGCTTTCTTTTGATTAGTATTAGCATAGGGTATTTTTTCCCTCTTTTTTCTTTTATATCTCTGTATTTATATAAGTGTGTTTCTTGTAGGCAGCACATAGGTGGGTCTTGCTTTTATCCAATCTGACAATCTCTGCCTTTTAATTGGGGTGTTTAGACCATCAACATTTGATGCGATTATTCATAGGGATAGTTGTAAGTCTGCCATGTTGCAATTTGTTTTCTGTTTTTCTCATCTGCCCTTTGTTCCCCCATTCCTGTTTCTTTTGTATTAGTTAAGTATATTTTAATCATTCAGTTTTATCTCCCAATTGGCTTATTAGCTATAACACTTTTCTTTTTTTAGTGGTTGTTTTCGGGTTTATAGTGTACATCTTTAATTTATCAGAGACTATGTTTATGTCATATGGTACTTTATATATATATGGTACATATAGTATGTCAGTTTTATGGTAGTATACTTCTACTTCTCCCCTCCCATTTGTATTATTATTTCTAAATATAACTCCACAGTATCTTTTTATTTATATATTTGTTTTAAATAGACTATAAACCTCTTCATTATAAACATCTTTATTACATGTGTTTGGTTTTCTATTGAGATATATTTGATATGTGGCATTAGTAAGTTGAAGGTATATAACATGTCGGTTTAATACACTTATGTATTGCAGTATGATTGTCATTGTAGCTTAGCTAGGACCTCTGTCCTGTCACAAAATTATTATTTCTTTTTTGTGGTAGGATTAATTAAGATCTAGTCTCTTAGCAAGTATGATGTTTTTAATGCAATAATGTTGTCTATAATTACCGTACTACACATTAGATCGCCAGGGCTTAGTTATTTACTGGCAGCAAGCTTGTACCTTTATTTTTTATTTTTTATTTTTTTTTTAAAGATTTTATTTATTTATTTGACAGAGATAGAGACAGCCAGCGAGAGAGGGAACACAAGCAGGGGGAGTGGGAGAGGAAGAAGCAGGCTCATAGCAGAAGAGCCTGACGTGGGGCTCGATCCCACAACGCCGGGATCACGCCCTGAGCCGAAGGCAGACGCTTAACCGCTGTGCCACCCAGGCGCCCCAAGCTTGTACCTTTAAACAACCTTTCTCATAATACCCCACTGTCCTACCTCCAGCCCCTGCTAATCACCATTTACTCTGTTTTTATGAATTTGCCTTTTTAAAGGTCCCATATATAAGTGATATCATGCAGCATTTGTCTTTCTCTGTCTCATTTATCTCACTTAGCATAATGTCTCGAGGTCCATCCATACTGTTGCAAATGGCAGGATTTTTTTTCTTTCTCATAACTGAAAAATATACCTCTGTGTGTGTGTGTGTATCACATCTTCATTATCTTCATTACCCATTCATTCATTGATGGGCACTTAGGTTGTTTCCATACCTTGGTTATTGTGAATAATGCTGCAATAAACACGGGAGTGCTTATATCTCTTTGATATCCTTTTTTTCATATCCTTTGGATATATACCTAGAAGTGGAATTGCCAGATCATATGGTATTTCTATTTTTAATTTTTTGAGGACCCTCCATATTGTTTTCCACAGTAGCTGGAGCAATTTACGTTCCCACCAATGGTGTTCAAGACTTTTGGAAGAAATTGAAGAAAACACAAGCAAATGGAAAGACATGCATGTTCATGAGACTGTAAAAATCCTGGAAGAAGCCATCAGTGATTATTTTCTAAATATGATAAAAAATCCAGATTTCATAAGGGTGATACATTTGACTACATAAAAATTAACCTCCAAATAGGGAAAAAACTGAAGCAAGGGAAACTTTCACTTCTAACAGTGCTAACATTATAGAATTTTCTATTAGAATCCTGTATGCTTTATCATTTTGAAACATTGATTATAAACGGATATGCATGATATTTTAAAAATATTTTTAGGGGGCACCTGGGTGGCTCAGCATTAAGCATCTGCCTTCAGCTCAGGGAGTGATCCCAGGGTCCTGGGATCAAGCCCCGCGTCGGGCTCCCTGCTCCACTGGGAGCCTGCTTCTTCCTCTCCCACTCCCCCTGCTTGTGTTCCCTCTCTCGCTGGCTGCCGCTCTCTCTGTCAAATAAATAAATAAAATCTTAAAAAAAAAAAAAAAGAATAAGCATCAAGGCTCTCCATGATTAAAAAAAAAGTTTTCTTTTTTTTTAATTTTGGTGTAAATGAACAAGTGAGGAAATGTACATTTTTATATGCTCAGATGGGAGTATAAATTGGTACAACTTTTCTGGAGAGCATTTTGGCAATAGAGGGAGAGATCACGTTATTCCTTTTGACTTAGAATTCTACTCTAGGAATTTTGTTTAAGGAAAAACAATCACAAACACGTACAAATTTAGATTTAGTGTTTGTTGCATTGCTATGTATAATATTATAAATTTAGAAGCAACTTTATTTTGACAACAAGGGATTTTTAATAAACTAGGATACATTTTTCCAGTGGGCTAGTAGCCACTTAATAAAATGTTGTAGAAGTACAAAATTATGCAAGGTATGCTATGTTGTTGAGTATTCACAATGTGCTAGATTTGTTCTGTCATCATTATTTAATCCTTAGAATAAGCCTGTGAGTTTGGGACTTTCTATTTCATTTATGCATAAGGAAACTCAGGCACTAAGAGACATTAAATAACTTGCTTAAAACACTGAGGTAGTTATGTCTGTCTGACTTCAAAATCTATGCTCTCAGCTCTAGTATTTTGATTTTATAGACATGAAATATGTATTATGTTACATAAAAAAAAGGTTATAACATCTCACTTTTTTGTCAGGAGGATACATACTAAAGTGTCAACAATAATAGTTAAGGGTTGGGATTGTGGTTGATTTTTGTTTCCTCTTTTGTTTGTTCACAGTGACTAGGAACGGCTTTTATAATTAAAGTTTTAAAAAAGATACTCATTTCATAGTGGAGGGTGGGGTAGACTAAAAAAGATAATCATTCCTTCTTTCCCTCTATTGCTAAAGAGAGAGATATTTCTGAGTTTGGGTGTATCCACTGGTGATGTTGCCTATAATTTCTTTTTAGCACTAGTTTATAAAAACTGGGAGGTTAAAAGAACAGTGTTATTCTGAGATCCAAAGATGTGAACAGATGAAAGATCTTTTTCTTTTTTAAGATTTTATTTATTTATTTGACAGGGGGAACAGCAAGCAGGAGAGAGAGAAGCCGGGCTCCATCCCAGGGTCCCCGGATCATGAGCTCAGCAGACATTTAACCAACTGAGCCACCCAGGCACCCTGAAAGATCTTTAAATAATAACATTGTAACCATTATTCAGCTTCTTCCCTAGATCTGGGGCCACTGCCACTAGTAACAGGATTCAGAAACCAGAAGCACAGTAACTAGAGATTTACAGTTAGCAATTCCCCAGGGCCATGTCTTTTCACTCTCAAGTCCTCCAACACCTCTCCTTTCTCCCAATTCTTTTTGTTAGTTTAAGGGTCTTTTTACCTAGGTGAAAAGAATTTGAACCAATCATAAACAAATAGCTCTCTTTTGTGCCTGACTTTTTGTGCATTTCTGTTGCCATGTAAACCAAATAAAGCTAGCTGTGAGTAAACCAGCTGCTGCCTGCAGCCTCCCTCCCTAGAGGAAGGGAAGGGGTGGTGAAGGTAATTGGAGAGGACTAGAAGAAAAGGTAGAAATTGAGGTAAGAGTATTGTGTTTACATTCCTGGTCTTGAATCTCACTCTGTCTCTTTAAGTATGGAATTTGAGTATGTTACCTATAGTGATTTGTATTGGTCCTTAGTCATTTTTCCCAGCAGCTAAGGGATATAACTAATGCTTTTTCTCCATTTGTTTGCATGTTGGAAACTGTCAGTACTTGTGAGTGAAGTTAATAGATTCTAAGCTGTCTTAGGACTGGAAAACCTAGGAAAATGAAAGGTCGTAGGGCATGGCATAGGGTTTATGATTTTTGGTGAAAAAGAATTATACTTTGGGGACTGGCATAAAAAAAGTAGTTCCAGGGTGTCTAATTAAGTGCATTTGAGGCACTATGCAAAGACTACATGTAGCTAGCTGGTCACTAACTTACAGGCATTTACAGTTATAACTGGATGGGTATTAAGGAGAGCCTTTGTTGTGATAAGCACTGGGTGTTGTATATAAGTGATGAATCACTAAATTCTATACCTGAAACTAGTTAACTAACTGGAATTTAAATAAAAAATTAAAAAAAAAATAACTGGAGAAACAGTGACAGCTAAAGCCTAAAACACATGGCACAGAAACTGGTTAAGTACTTGGAATCAGATAGTGAGGTATTTATTTGAATTGTAAATACTGATTAAGGGTTAGTGGAGGTAGGCATTGGGGGATATATTATTGTGGAAAGAGTAAGAGGGAGGGTGGCACTTACCTTGTCCAAGCAGGAGAAAAAGTAATTTCTGATCTGAGGGAGACTGGAAATCAATCAACATCATTTATTCAATGCTCAGACCCTATTGTGCCATCCAGGGCTAAATTAAACATTCTCCTCCAGATGGTCCAGTTCATCCTTAAGCTAGGAAAGAGCAAAAGTTAAATAAGAAGTACCATTGTAACAACCTTAAGTTGTTACTGGGTAGTAAAGTTGATAATGAACTTACACATAAATAGCCCAAAACATTTTTTTCATGGCCTGTTTTTCATTCATTCATTTCTTATTGCTTCTTTATGCAAATACAAATAATACGTATATTTTATCCTATCTTTCTTACACAAAAGGGTCACATAATATGAACCTTCCGAGTGAATAAAAAAGCTGCTCTTTTTCCATTTTTCTAATGTACCCCAGCTTATGTAATCAAAACCCTGTTGATGAACATTTGAGTGGTTTCAGATTGTTCTAAGCTGGAATTTTAGTAACTTTAAGTCTCTTTTATTAGCGGTCTCACTTTGAGACCAGTCTACGGAAGTTAATACGCAGAAACCAGTTGAATATAAATGAAGAACTACGACTCCAGCTGTAGTTCTCATCTGGGCTATGGGAAAGGTGACTACATAATGTCATAGTTATGCTACCTTCATGCAACCTCCCTCTATTTTGTTTTTCTTTCTTTATTAGCATCTTTATTAGTTTCCCTGGTGCCCTTTGGTTTATTTGTTGTCTTTTCTTGTTTCTTCCTGGCCCCATCTAATACACCAGTGACCTCCCTAACTACTAGTTAGACCTTTGTTAGGAAGTCGCTGGACTTTCAGGTGACGTTTACATTTTATAGTTGTCAAAGGATTGTAGTTTTTTTAGTCCAGGTGAGGATGAGATTCCTGCTATCTTCCTTGTGGAAGCTTTGTTAAGTCTTATTACTCAGATAATGCCCTTCTACTGTCATCGTTCCCCTGTTACCAAGGTAAATTTGCATTCTATTGCTGATAATCCATACACAACTTATCAACTGCCTCAGGAGGGTTACGCTGCTAGAGGCTCAGCAGGAGTAGAGACAAGCACCACTAGGAAATGCTCTTTAAATCCTTAAATTATAAATAAGTATGGGCTCTTTGGGGGGAAGAATAAAAGGGTAATTGACATATTAGTTTGGCTGCCCTTCTGCCACAGGGAAAAAGAGTGGAATAAAGAAAGGAAGGAGGGACACCTGGGTGGCTCAGTTCAGCGTCTACCTTCGGCTCAGGTCATAATCCCAGGGTGCTGGGATCAAGTCCCCGAATCAGGTTACTTGCTCAGCGGGCAGCCTGCTCCTTCTGCCTGCTGCTCCCCCTGCTTATGTGCTCTGTCTCTGACAAATAAATAAAATCTTAAAAAAAAATAAATAAGGAGGAGAAGGGGCACCTGGCTGCCTCAGTCAGTACAGCATGCAACTGTTGATCTCAGGGTTGTAAATTCGAGCCAAATGTTGGGTACAGAGATTAATTAAAAATAAAATCTTTTTAAAAAGTGGGGAAGGAAGGACAAGATACAGAGTTTTGGTTTGGGATAAAAAAGCACTACATTGAGAATCAAGAAGCATGGGTTTTGATCTATTTTCTATTACTAATTTGGTCTGTGATTTGTTCTGTGATTTCACTTCTCTGGACCTAAATTTCTACACCTATAAAATGAGTAGTTTGGAATTTTTTAAAAGTCTCTGAAATTCTAAGGCAAGAAGAAAAATTTTGACTTCAAATAGTATAAAGTGGAGAGCTTGTCCACTACTGTGAAATAACTATTACAGTTAGTAAATTTAAGTAGGTGTTTATACTCCATGTTTAGTTGTTTGCAGTGGAAGGATAATTCGATGTATTTAGTAATTCATACTGTTGGAAATACAAGTCACATTTACAGGTTACCCTTACAGGTGGAATTAACTAAAAGCATAGCATATAATTCTTTAGTACTACTTACCAGAGAGAGAAGGAAAGGGAAGATACATAGGAAGGAAGAGAGGTGGGCGGTGATAGCAGTATGGGGGGTGGGGTGGGAGGGGCATGAGGATGGAAATGGAGGCCTGAGTACAAGTAAGTCATTGATAGTAAATGTGACTGTTGTCCTCAAAGTGCTCTTATAGAATTTTGTGAATTTCTAGGGTGGAAATGACACACATGATTATCGTATAAAATGTATTTTGGGTAAGATAGTGGAAATAAGAAATATAAGATCTATCTATAATCTTAAGAATTTACCAACAGTTAGGAAGATTAAGCAAGGGCTTAAGAGAAGAATGTCAATGTAAAGGAGCCTGGGCTGCAAGCCAGAGAATGGTATAGACAATAATTGCAGCAGAAATTCAGAAGAATGGATTATCTCCAAGGATATAAAGGTAAAGCTTCAGATAGAATGAGGAACTTGCAAAAGCACAGTGAGGGCTTACAGGTGTTCCTGGTCCTTAGCAGTTCCGTCATTCACCCTATGAACTGGTAGCACTAGGGCAGGACCTGGGAGTCTTTTTAAACTCCTCCCTTTGTGTTAATGCAAAGGTAAGATCAAGAAGAAACAAAAGACATTTTGGAAGGAGAGGAAGAGTGGTAATGACTCAAGTTTTATGAACCTATGATGAGACTGACAACAGTGGTATTTATTTATTTTTTTAATTTAATAGATAAAAAAATACAAAATAAAGATTGGGAGGTAGTTTGAAAGAAAAGATGAGGAGAGAGACCTCTTCCTTTAAAATAGAAGAAAGAAGGAAAAGGTAGTGAATATACCAAGAAATTTTTATTAAAAGATGAAGGAGGGCCACCTGGGTGGCTCAGTTGGTTAAGCGGCTGGCCCTTGATTTTGGCTCAGGTCATGATCTAGAGTCCTGGGATCAAGCCCCCACTGGGCTCCGCACTCAGCAGGGAGTCTGCTTCAGGATTCTCTCTCTCCCTCTGACCCTCCCCCTGCTCATGCTCTCTCTAAAATAAATAAATAAATAAATAAATAAATAAATAAATAAATAAAT
>NW_024425563.1:22616935-22655450 GCF_017311325.1 Ursus maritimus | reverse complement strand
GGAAGATACATAGGAAGGAAGAGAGGTGGGCGGTGATAGCAGTATGGGGGGTGGGGTGGGAGGGGCATGAGGATGGAAATGGAGGCCTGAGTACAAGTAAGTCATTGATAGTAAATGTGACTGTTGTCCTCAAAGTGCTCTTATAGAATTTTGTGAATTTCTAGGGTGGAAATGACACACATGATTATCGTATAAAATGTATTTTGGGTAAGATAGTGGAAATAAGAAATATAAGATCTATCTATAATCTTAAGAATTTACCAACAGTTAGGAAGATTAAGCAAGGGCTTAAGAGAAGAATGTCAATGTAAAGGAGCCTGGGCTGCAAGCCAGAGAATGGTATAGACAATAATTGCAGCAGAAATTCAGAAGAATGGATTATCTCCAAGGATATAAAGGTAAAGCTTCAGATAGAATGAGGAACTTGCAAAAGCACAGTGAGGGCTTACAGGTGTTCCTGGTCCTTAGCAGTTCCGTCATTCACCCTATGAACTGGTAGCACTAGGGCAGGACCTGGGAGTCTTTTTAAACTCCTCCCTTTGTGTTAATGCAAAGGTAAGATCAAGAAGAAACAAAAGACATTTTGGAAGGAGAGGAAGAGTGGTAATGACTCAAGTTTTATGAACCTATGATGAGACTGACAACAGTGGTATTTATTTATTTTTTTAATTTAATAGATAAAAAAATACAAAATAAAGATTGGGAGGTAGTTTGAAAGAAAAGATGAGGAGAGAGACCTCTTCCTTTAAAATAGAAGAAAGAAGGAAAAGGTAGTGAATATACCAAGAAATTTTTATTAAAAGATGAAGGAGGGCCACCTGGGTGGCTCAGTTGGTTAAGCGGCTGGCCCTTGATTTTGGCTCAGGTCATGATCTAGAGTCCTGGGATCAAGCCCCCACTGGGCTCCGCACTCAGCAGGGAGTCTGCTTCAGGATTCTCTCTCTCCCTCTGACCCTCCCCCTGCTCATGCTCTCTCTAAAATAAATAAATAAATAAATAAATAAATAAATAAATAAATAAATCTTTAAAAAAATAAAAGATGAAGGAACTTTGAATAATTTCTTTTAAGTAGAAGGCTCATTGGCTTAGTGAGGCTAGGATTCCTCAGAGGTGGAGGTATATGTAGAATTAACAAAAACTTTGAGACTCAGAAAGAAAGTCTTCAAGATTTACTGGGAGATTATGATACACCATATGGAAAAATGACTTTATAGCTAAGAGCAGCACAAGAACCTACTCAATAATGGGTTATGCAGAAAGCAGACATTTTGAATTTCCTCCTTCAGATGGTGGAGGCTTTGTGGGCATATGGAAATATTTAAAAGATTAATTTGTTGAGCAAAATCGATACTGAAAAGTACTTTTAATTTATTCTCTCCTTCTGCAGTGTTTGAGAATGCTAGAGGTTAATGTAGCTATGTACCCTGTGGGACATAACAAGAGTTAATTATAATCAACTGTTGGAACAGATTGTTCTGAACAAAATATTATTCATTTGCCACCTATTTGGGGGTTCATGTGTAAGCATATAAAATTCCATTTTGCTGTTTCAAAATAACCTACATTTTAAAAGAGCATTTGTTATAGATATTTAAAATATGTAGATGTATAAATCCTCCCTTTCTCCCTACTCACCCTTGATCCCCACTGGTAATTGTTGACAGCCTCTTGTGCTCCATCCCAGAAAAATTTGTTCTGTGTGTCTAAATATTATTTATTTATATTTCATAAATATTATTATGTATTGCATTATATAAAATAGGTATTAACATATATATATCTTGACAGTGTGTTTACCTATCTTGAAACCATTTCATTTACACCCTTGCTCAATTCATTATGTAAAATCCTTTCTCTTTTCCTCTGACCTGTGGTCTCTGTTTCGTTTGAATACAGAAATATATTATGGGGATATGAATTCCAAATATATGTTTGTTTGTTTTAGATTTATTTATTTTAGGGGGGAGGGGCAGAGAGAGAGGAAGGGGAGAGAGAGAATCTTAAGCAGACTCCCCACGGAGTGGGGAGCCAGAGGTGGGGCTTGAACTCTCGACCCTGAGATCACCACCTGAGCCAGAACCAACAGCTGATTGCTAAACTTACTGCGCCACCCAGGCGCCCCTCAAACACCTGTTTCATTTTTCTAACCAATTTTCTATCTCGCTGCAATCACATTGGATTAAAACAGTGTAAAATAGCAAAATATTTTCCTTTTTATTAAAACATTTTTGTTTTAAAAAGAGAGAGGAGAATAAATGAAAATATTAATCACATTTGTTGGTATTCAGAATTACTCTGAATAGTCTTTTGTTAGCCCATCTCTCTCGTTTGGCATATCCCTACAGTTTCTCCCCACTAGAGGGCACTAAAATATTGTTTGTTTTTAGTGGACTGTATAGTGAATTTATTTATTTTTAAACATAGGGTTTCTCCTTTTTTAATATTTTATTTATCTATTTAAGATAGAGAGAGAGAGCGTGTGAGAGAGATCACAAGCAAGGGGGGAGGAGTAGAGGGAGAAGCAGACTCTCCGCTGAGCAGGGAGCCCTCTGTGGGACTCGATCCGAGGACCCTGGGATCATGACCAGAGCCAAAGGCAGATGCTTAACCGACTGAGCCACCCAGGTGCCCTTACAGTCAGTTTAGAAATAAAACTCATATTTTTCTTATTTGTCCTGCATTTTAGTATGAATAAAATCTTTAACCTGAGATCATGCTGTGGTTGGCATATATGGACAATTATAGTACCTTCTGTGCTAGCAATTTTGATTTCGAGGACTATTTTGTGCTAAATGCATTGAAAAAGAAAAGGAGAAAGAGGGTTTAGAGAAAGGAGAAAATTTTTGAAATTTTTTGGACCCCAGTTATCACCTCCTGCTCACTCCACAGGAGATACTGACCCTAAAAGGAAAAGGGTAGGCATTTGTAGGTCACTGGAACAAAATAGAGATTCCAGGAATAGACCTACATGCATACAATGAGTTGAGTTTGACAAAGGAGCCAAAGTAATTCAGTGGGGAAAGGATATTCTTTTTAACAAATGGTGCTGGAACAATTAGGTATTTATTTTGGGGAAAGTGAAGTTTTTATCTTTATCTTATTCCATACGTAACAGCTCAAAGTGCATCATGGACAATAGGAGAAAACAGGAGAAAATCTTCATGACCTTGGAGTAGGCAAAATTTCTTGGTGCACAAGAAAACAAAAATCCTAAAAGAAGAAAATCTTGATAGAGTTCTCCAAAATTAAGCTCTTTTCAAAAGACGTAGTTATAAATAAATAAAAAGGCAAGCCACAGAATGGAAAAAAAGTATTCGCAATACATATACCAGGTAAAGGACTGATATCTAGAATATATGGAGAACCCTTACAACTCCGTAAGATACATAATCCAATTTTTATTATTTTTATTTATTTATTTTTAATTTTTTTATTATGTTCAATTAGCCAGCATATAGTATATCATTAGTTTTTGATGTAGTGTTCAATGACAATTTTTTAAATGGACAAATGATTTGAACAGACATGCCTCAATAGATGCTATAAGAGTGCCAATAAGCACATAAGTTACTCAACATCATGAGTCATTAGAGAAATGCAAATTAAAACCACAATGAGATACTGCACACCCACTAGAACAGCTAAAATGTAAAACATTGACAGTACATAGTACCGATGTGAATATGGATTAATTGGAATGCTCACACATTATTAGTGGGTAACAGTTTTCCAATTTGTTATAAATTTAATATATACTTACCAAATGACCAGCAGTTTCTAGTCCTACTCTATGTCTTTACCCAAAAAAATGAAATCCTGTGTTCACACAAAGACTTGTATACTGGTGTTCATGGCAGTTTAATTCATAATGTCCCCAGGCTGGAAGAAGCACCAAATATGCATCAACAAGTAAATGGATAAATTATGGTACATCCATGTAAAGGAATACTACTTAGCAATAAAAAAGAATGAACTACACGTGGAACAATATAATATAGATGAATCTCAAAAATATGCTTAAGTGAAAGAAGCTAGACACAAAAAACCATATATTATATGAGATTCTATGAAAGGCAAATTTATCTACAGTGACAGCAGATCAGGGGATGCCTAGGGCCATTGTGGTAGTGGTAGGGAGTCAGCTACATAGAGAAATAGGCAAACAACTGAGTTAACAAAAATTGGAAATTATGAAAGAGAGAAGGCATAGACAGCATTACAAAGACCCTAAATTGGAAAAGATTGGTTTTAGGGGAGTACTGTGAGCAAGAGCTTAAATGGTGGGAGATGAGGTTGGAGACATAAGTAAGGGCCAGATCATGTGGAGTTGAGTCCTTAAGAACTTGAGAGAGAGTGGACCGTAGAGCACAGTGACACTCTTACTTCAGTGAAAAGTCAGAGGAAGGAGAAGCTTGGGCAAATGAAGTTGGCCTGGTGGTTGGAATGTGAGAATTTGTATCAGATTATTTTCCTGTTCTCTTAAAATTATTCTCTTTTTTTTTTTCTATAAGATAAAGCTGTCACTTGAAAGTGAAGGTCGAAGTTTGAGGGGACAAACGTGAAATATTCTTCCAGGGAGGGGATATGGGGAATATGTACCACTAAAGAAACTTCATAAGGTAATTGAGGCACTTTTGATGCTCATTTGAGCTTTGGGAACAAGAATTTATAGTGAAACCAGTCAGCTTGGTAACATGTATTTTTTGTTTTTTGGTTTTTTTTTTTTTTTCTTCAAAATTTAGCTGGAATAGATAGATAATACGCGCCATCAGGATTGAAGTTGTGCCTGGCAAAATGATGAAGGGAGAAAGGGAGTGAAGTTATTTATAAGTCATTTTCAAGGTGGACCAGGAAATCTGGGCTAGAAAAGGAGGGAAGTGAAATTAGGAAGAGGTTGATGAATTGTGAGAAAATGAAGAAGTCAATGGACAGAGAAAACAGAATTTTTGAGTTGGGGCTACTTTTGCAAATGAAATGGCAGGATAGGGGGCACCTGGGTGGCTCAGTTGGTTAAGCATCTGACTCTTGATTTCAGCTCAGGTCATGATCTCAGCAGGGGTGTGAGATCAAGCCCCATGTTGGGCTCCGCACTCAGCAGGGAGTCTGCTTCTCTTCCTCTCTTTCCCTCTGTGCTTCCCCCTAGTTTCTCTCTCTCTCAAATAAATAAATCTTTTTAAAAAATGGTAGGATAGGAAGAAGTGTGGTCTTAGGGTAACTTCAAGGTTTCTGAAATGGAGGTCTATTTATTGAGACAGAGAATTCAGGAGCAGATTTGAGGATAATATGAGGAGTTCAGTTTTGGACAGGCTGTGTTTGAGGAACCCATGGCATGTATAACTAGAGATGTCCAGTAGCATTTGAATATACAGATCTGAGAGGTCTATGCTATAAATAGGGACGTAGGAGTTATCAGCAGAGAAATGAAAATTGAAACATGGCAATCAGTAAGAGATTATCAGAGGGAATTTGTGAGATAAGAGAATGGAAGGCTGTGTGGTGTCCTTTGTTGAGAATCAGAGTGGTTGTGGTGGTTGGTGGTGTTTTGTTTTGTTTTTCCCTTCAGTATTCTGTCTGCTTTTTCAAATAAGTCCTAGTAAATACAGCATGGAATAGGGGTAAGAATAGAGGTTAAGTCCTGGCTTTACCCTTCCTACTGTATGCCTTGAGCAGGTAAATTTCTGAACCTCAGTTTTCTCATCCATTAAAAATAACTATCAAGAGAATGAGAAGACAAGCCACAGACCGGGAGAAGATATTTGCAAAAGACATATCTGATAAAGGACTATTATTCAAAATATCCAAAAACTCTTAAAACTCAGCAATAAGAAAATGAACAGTGCGATTGAAAAATAGGCAAAGACCTTAACAGACATCTCACCAAAGAAGATATATAAATGGCAAATAAGTATATAAAAAGATGTTCCACATTATATGTCACCATGGAAATGCAAATTGAAACAACCAGATACCACTACACACCTATTAGAAAGGCCAAAATCCAAAACACTGACAACACCAAATGCTGGTGAGAATGTGGAGCAACAGGAACTCTCATTCATTGCTGGTGGGAATGCAAAGTGGTATAGCCATTTTGAAAGACAGTTTTGCAGTTTATTACAAACCTAAGCATACTTTTTCCACACAGTCCAGCAGTTGCACTCGTTGGTATTTACCCAAGTGAGCTGAAACTTCCACACATGGAATGTTGATAGCAGCTTTACTCATAATTGCCAAACTGTGGTACATCTAGTCAGTGGAATATCACTCAGCATTAAGAAGAAATGAGCTGTCAGGACATGGGAAAACCTTAAATGCATATTACTAAGTGAAAGGAGCCAATCTGAAAAGGCTACATACTGTCTGATTCCAAATATATGACATTCTGTAAAAGGTGTAACTATGGAGATAGTAAAAAGACCAGTAGTTGCCAGGGGTGGAAGAGTAGAAGAGGTGAATAGGCATTGCACAGAGGATTTTTAGGGCAGTGAAACTATTCCGTATGCTAGTATAATAGTGGTGGATACATGTTATTAAATGATACATTTGTCAAATCCATAGACTACATAAGCCCAAGAATGAACCCTAATGCACACTATGTGATAATGATGTGTCAGCATAGGTCCGTCCATTTTAAGACATGTACCAGTCTGGTAGAGGATGTTGTTAGTAGGGGAGGCTGTGTGTGTTGGGGGCAGGGGATATATGAGATTCTGTACTTAATTTTGCTGTGAGCTTAAAACTGCTCTAAATCCTTTAAAAAAAAAAAGGCTATAATAAATATATGGAGGGACACCTGGGTGGCTCAGTCGGTTAAGCATCTGCCTTTGGCTCAGGTCATGATCCTGGGGTCCTGGGATCTAGTCCCATCCACATAGGGCTCTCTGCTTAGCGGGGAGCCTGCTTCTCCCTCTGCCTGCCACTCCCCCTGCTTGTGCTTGCTCTCTCTATCAAATAAGTAAAATCTTAAAAAAAAAAAAAAAAAAGAAGAAGAAAAGAAAGAAACTATGTGGGAACAGGTTAAATAACTCAAGACTACTCATCTAACCTTGAAATCATTGAGCTAATAACTCTTAAGATTCATAGGTCTTTATTTTCAGTTGTTTGCTGCTGCTTAATGGGAAGGTTTTGCTTCCCTTCCTCACCTTCATCACATCCATCAAGTTTTTCTTTACGGTGATAGTGAACCATTACAATCCTTGGAAAGATATAATTCTAGCCTAATAAATATATGAATATAAATGTCTGGATTTTTATATTACCAGGGGGAGAAATGATAAGGGAAAATACCCAAGCCCAGTAATTAAAAGAAACCTATTTCACGAAACACCTGGGTGGCTCAGTCAGTTAAATGTCTGCCTTCAGCTCAGGTCACGATCTCAGGGTCCTAGGATCAAGTACCCCCTCAGGCGCCCTGCTCAGCGGGGGGTCTCCTTCTCCCTCTGCCTGTCATTACTTCTGCTTGTGCTCTCACTCTCTCTCTCTGACAAATAAATAAATATAATCTTTTAAAAAATTTATTTCACTGGGGCGCCTGGGTGGCGCAGTCGTTAAGCGTCTGCCTTCGGCTCAGGGCGTGATCCCGGAGTTCTGGGATCGAGCCCCACATCAGGCTCCTCTGCTGGGAGCCTGCTTCTCCCTCTCCCACTCCCCCTGCTTGTGTTCCCTCTCTCACTGGCTGTCTGTCTCTGTCAAATAAATACATAAAACCTTTTTAAAAAAAATTTATTTCACTGAGCTAAGGAACATTTGAATATCCTGTTACTTGTATTCCTATCTTGTTTGCGTTTACACCTAAGTACCATTTTATACTTGAAAGCTTTTCAAATAGATACTAAAGGCACATTTCAGAGATATTGTGGATTTGGTTCCAGACCACCACAATAAAGCGAATATCGCAGTACAGCAAGTCATTTTTTTTGGTTTCCTGGTGCATATAAAAGTTACGGTTACATTACACTGTGGTTTATCAAGTGTGCAATAGCAATATGTCTAAAAAGATGTACATACCGTAATTTTAAAATGATCCATTGCTTTAGGGACGCCTGGGTGGCTCAGTCGTTGGGCGTCTGCCTTCGGCTCAGGGCGTGATCCCAGGGTCCTGGGCTCCTTTGCTAAGAGCCTGCTTCTTCCTCTCCCACTCCCCCTGCTTGTGTTCCCTCTCTTTGCTGGCTCTCTCTCTCTCTGTCAGATAAATAAATAAAATCTTTAAAAAAAATTATTCATTGCTTTAAAAAAATGCTACCCATCCGCTGAACTTTTAGCAAGTCATAATCTTGCTGGTAGAGGGTCTGCCTTGATGTTGATGGCTGCTGACTGAACGCCGTGGTGCTTGCTGAAGGTTGGAGTGGCTGTGGCAATTTCTTAAAATAACACAACAATGAAGTTGCTGTATTGATTGACTCTCTTTCACAAATGATTTCTCTAGCATGTGATGCTGTTTGGTAGCATTTTACCCACAGTAGAACTTCTTTCAGAATTGGAGTTAACCCGGTCAAACACTGGCATTGCTTTATTAAAACTGAGTTTTTGTAATATTCTAAATCCTTTGCTGTCAATTCAACAATTTTCACAGCGCCTCTACCAGGAGTAGATTCCATCTCAAGAAACCACTTTATCCTGAGAGATTGCAGCAATGCAGTCACATCTTTTAGCTCTGCCTCTAATTCTGGTTCTCTTGCTCTTTCTATCACATCTGCAATTACTTTCTCCACTGAAGTCTTGAACCTCTCTAAGTCATCCATGAGGATTGGAATAAACTTCTTCCAAACTCCTGTTCATGTTGGTATTTTTACCTCTTCCCACGAATCTGAATGCTCTTCATGGAATCTAGAATGGTGAATCCTTTTCAGAAGGTTTTAAAATTTACTTTGTCCAGATCCATCAGGGAAATCATTATCTGTGGCAGCTTTAGCCTTATGAAATGTATTTCTTAAATAACAATACCAGGGGGTCCCTGGGGGGCTCATTCGGTCAAGTGTCCAGCTCTTGATTTCGGCTAAGGTCATGATCTCGGGGTTGTGGGATTGGGCCCCATGTCGGACCCAGCGCCGAGTCTGCTTATCCCTCTCTCCCTCTGCCCCCCCCCCCGGCTCTCTCTCTCTCTCTCAAATAAATAAAATCTTTTAAAAAAATAATACTTGGAAGTAAAAATTACTCTTTAATCCGTGGGCTGCAGAATGGACATTGTGTTAGCAGGCATGGAAATAACTTTAATCGTCTTGTCCATCTCCATCAGAGCTCTTGGGTGACCAGGTACATTGTCAATGAGCAGTGATATTTTGAAATAAATCTTTTTTCCTAAATAGTAGATCTCAACAGTGGGCTTAAAATGTTCAGTAAGCCACGTTATAAACAGATGTGCTGTCATCCAGGCTTTGTTGTTCCATTTACAGAGCTCAGGCAGAGTAGATTTAGCATTATTATTAAGGGCCTAAGGATTTTCAGAATAGTAAATGAACATTGGCTTCAGCTTAAAGTCACCAGCAGCATTACTCCCTAATGAGAGAGTCGGCCTGTCCTTTGAACCTTTGAAGCCAGGCATTGACTTCTCCCTAGCTATGAAAGTCCTCAAGAGCATCTTTTCCGAGCATAAGGCTGTTTCATCTGCACTGAACATTTGTTGCTATGTGCAGCCACCTTCATTATTTTAGCTAGGTCTTCTGGATAACTTGCTGTAGCTTCTACGTCAGGACTCACATGTGATCAAGACAGCTTCTTTCCCTAAACCTCAGGAACCAACCTCTGCTAGCTTCAAACTTTTCTTCTTCAGCTTCCTCGCCTCTCTCAACCTTCGTAGAATTGAAGAGAGTCAGTCAGGGTCTTGCTCTGGATTAGGCTTTGGTTTAAGGGAATGTTGTGGCTGGTTTGATCTTCTATCCAGACCACTAAAACTTTCTCTGTATCAGCAATAAGGCTCTTTCACTTTTTTATCATTTGTGTCACTGGAGTAGTGCTTTTAATTTTCTTCAAGAACGTTTCCTTTGTAATGACAGCTTGGCTGACTGGCCCAAGAGGACTAGCTTTCAGCCTATCTCAGCTTTGGACATGGCTTCCTCACTAAGTTTAGTCATTTCTAACTTTTTATTTAAAGCGAGAAACATGCGACTCTTCCTTTCACTTTAACACTTAGAGGCCATTGTAGGGCTATTAATTGGCCTAGTTTCAATACTGTTGTGTCTCAGGGAACAGGAAGGTGTGAGGAGAGGGAGAGAGACAGAAGAGCAGCCCGTCAGTAGAGCAGTCTGAACACACGTATTTATCAGTTCTGTTCACCATCTCATATGGGTGCAGTTCTTGGCACCCCAAAACAATTACAGTGGTAACATCAAACATCACTGATCGCAGATCACCATAACAAATATAATAATTATCTTAAGTCAGTTATTTAGCCCATTCGTACTTCAATTTTCTCAGTTGTAAAGTGGTGATGATAATAAAAGTGCCTACCTTGTAAGTTATTGTAAGGATTAAATGAGTTAATAATGCCAGAACTACACAGGATTTGGAATATAGAATGCATTCAATAAATGCAGTCTCTTTTTTCTTACTGTTGTTATTAAAGGCATGGAGATGTGAAGCACCATGACAGTTTCGGAGACTTAAAGAGTTAGGTATAATTTATTATTTCTTCAAGATGCAAATCTGGTATTATTTCCCCAGTGAAACCTTATTCCGCAAGCGTTGAGCTGTGTTCCTGCGGCTGTTTGGTTGTTACTGTAATCTCTCTTGCTACTGAAGTGTTAAGCCTTCCATGGTAGAAGCTGTATACTTTCAACAAATACATATTGAGTACCTGTATGTATCAGACATGATGCTAGGTGAGTAATACCAGAAAGTCCCTGCCTTCTTGAAGCTTAAATTCTAGAAGGTGAAAACAAAGAAAATAAATAAGTAATTTCAGATAGTGGTAAGTGATTGAAGAAAATAAAATAAGGTAATGGGTTCAGAGTGATGGGACAGGACCAGATAGGATGATTAGGGAAGTCCTTGAAGAGGTGACATTCAAGCTGAGAGGTGAAAAATGAACTCCTTGCACCGTAACACTTTTTAAACCTCAACTCCACCCACTTATAATCTTCATTGTGTTCTTGATCACTTCCTTTAGGTTACCTTAGAATGGTAATCACTAAATGTAGTTTGTACACACATTCCGTATTTATCTGTGTCCATCTTTAGCTCTTCTGCTTTTCCTCTCTCTCTCCACAAGAGTGAGCTCTTGGGCTGACTGTTTTTAATCTAGCTAGACAGTTACTCTTTTTTTTTTTTTTTTTTAAGACAGTTATTCTTTATCTGTCCATGTTTTAATTCGATACACAGCATTTTATAAACACAGTACTACCATCCCTAGACATTCCTCTTGGGTATGTGTGCTGTTCACTTCTTTATTACACTGTCTCAGTGAGTAAAAAGTTTGAAGCAAGCTTCATTGTAAGCATAGGGATTTATTAGTTGCCATAGTAGATGACCTGTAAATTCTAGTCATTTCAGAGATTTCCTAAATATTAATGACAATAAAAACTTTTGCTGAAGAGAATCTAATGCTTCCAAAGCTAGGTTGACCTGCTAACTGACATGCTATCTTTTTGCCACATGCTTGGTGGCACAATGATGACTCTCAAATCGTTCTTCTTTTGAGAGTTAATCTTTTCTGCTATCCCACAATCAGAATATACTTGATAATTTTGGGGATTGCTTTAAGGAAATGGCCCTCTGTTGCACTTAGTCAGAGGTAGGATTCAGTTTCTTAAATTGAAGGACCTCATTGGAGGGGTGTGTCAAAGTGTACTTTTCTATAAAGAGACTAGGTTCCTTGGATTCCACATTGAGGTGTGAAACAAGTAGATAAGGAGTTGAATAGACTGGTTGATTATCAGAATTAAGAGCCAGTTTTCTTCCAATATTACTTTGTTGCATAAATCCCATAGCAATGACCTCTTTCTGAATGCCCATGCTCTCTATATTGTTTTCTTGATAGTAAAAGAAGGGGGAAAAAAAGAAAAGAAAAGCAGAAGATCTCAGAATCAGGTCTCAACCACTGGATCTCTGGGCTTTCAGATTACAGTGGCTGCATTGTTCCTCTGCAGGTTTGGAATTCACACAGAGAAAGGTTCTAAGGAATTTTTTTTCTCTCCTTGTCAGTTACATATCTGAATCAGAATTAAAGGAGATTCTTACTATTTTTACTTTACTGTCTACTAATTATTTCAACAACACTTATAACTCCTAAGAAGACTCTACCTCTAGTCCTAAAGGTTTATCTACCTGTTCTATTCAGTTTTCAGGAAAAATTCAGGATAACTGTCATTTCAGTGGTGTTCTGGGGTCATTACATGTTTGTATTGAGTCAGTATTCATGTTGTATAATATTTTAAAGCACTCATCTTGTGTCTGTTGGAAATATTTAATTTTTTTTCTTTAAATTATAAATGATTAGTCTCAAAATGTTACTGTAACTTAACAGGCACCACAACACTATTGAAAAACATTCTGTTGCATGTACTTACCACAGTGTGCACTGAGTTATGTATAAAATTGTTGAATCACTATATTGTACACCTGAAATTAACATAACACTGTATGTTAACTACGCTGGAATTAAAATTTTAAAAAATTAAATTTCCCAATATCCTCTAGAGGGCACAGTAAAGAAAAGTTCTGTTGCACAGTAAAGAAAAGATAAGATACATTATTTTATATTATACTATAGATGGTATAGTATAGATGGTGGGTTAAAAAAAATGAGTCTTCTAATCTCCTTTTTAAAAGCAAACAATTCATCCTTAAATAAAAAAAATAAATAAATTTTCATTTATTTTACAATACTATTAATTTTTAAAATAATAATGGCTTTAAATAAAATGTTTAAATTTAGAAAAACTGAAAAGAGTTTTTCGAATATTATTTTGAAATAAGTCAGTAGTGCTTTCTTATTATTTGTGTTTCCACATAGGCATAAGCAAATCTTTGGTACTTAAAAATTGCAATTTATTGGATGGTGATGAAGTTACGGAGATTTATAGGAAGTACAACTAAAGATAGATAGTAGGAGTATAGTAGAAGTAATGAGCTGCAAGTGTTATCATCTTAAAAATACTTTTCTTGACTATTCTATCAAAGGTAGTTTCTTCCTTTTATACTTTAGCCTCTTGTTCATTTCCTTTATAGTATTTACCATAAATGTAATTATTTCATCTATTTGTTTACTTATTTTTTTGTATCTCCCTTATTAGAAAAAGTCAGTACATGTAGTTACGTTGTGCTTATGGGAACATCAGAGAGTAAAGCCATCTGGTAGGTCATTGTCCATTTTGAACTGAAGGTCAGAGAGATGTTAGATACATATCTAACATATGAATGTAAGTGAAGCGATGGATATGGGCAAGAGAATGTTTTTAGTGAAGAGTAAACAGAGATTAGTATCTTTAAGAATTCCTACATTTTAGGAACCCAAAGTTGAGGGGGGAGCTACAGAGGAAACTAAGGAGTAAGATATCTTGGAGATCAAAGAAAAGATGGGTATAATGTGAAAGCCAAGGGAAGAGAATCTTTCAAGGAAAAGATATTAGCAGTGTCAAGAGGTAAAGTAAATTGAGAAGTCTCCATTAGATTTAACAACAAGGACATGGTGACCTTGGCACAAAAAGTTTCAGTGAATTGGAAGGAGCCAAACTATAGTAAATTGAAGAGTGAATGGAGAGTAAAGAATTGGGGATATAATAAGCTTAGAAAGCCAAGGAGTTTTACAGTTTGAAGGTAAGTAAGAGAGTAGTAGCTGAAAGGTGGAAGGTGAGAAGATTTATTTATTTTGGGGATGGGAGAACCCTGAACGTATTTTGTGCTGATGGGAAGAAGTCAGAGAGGGTGAGAGTTTGAAAAAATATGAGTGAAACGGGATAATTGATAGGGAACAGTCCCTGAGAAGGTGAGAGAGCTTGATCCCAGAGCACTGGTTGGAAGGACTGAATTTAGATGGTTTCTCAGTCTGTTCAGGCTTCCAATAACAAAATACCACAGACTTGGTGGCTTAAACAACACAAATTAATCTTTCACAGTTCTGTGGCCTGAAAGTCCAAGATCAAGGGGCTCTCAGGGTTGGTTTGTGGTGAGACTTCTCTTTCTGGTTTATAGACAGCTGCCTTCTCTCTCTGTCCTCACTGCCTTTCTTCTGTGTGCTGCAGAGAGTGCTGTCTGGTGTCTTTTCCTCTTATAAGGACAATAGTTCCATGAGATTCAGACTCCACCCTTAATGACTTCATTTAACTTTAATTGCTTCCCTAAAGGCCCTATTTCCATAGAGTCACGTTGCAAATTAGGGCTTCAACATGTGAATTTGGGGGATACAATTTAGTCCATAACAGATGGGAAGAGAGAATCCTCTTCCATTAAGACAGGAAGGAGGTAAGAAAAGATAGATGTGGGTGAGGACATTGTAGGCTTTGGTGTCAAGAATTTGAAAAAATTTTTTTTCTATCTAATGGTTTTAGTTTGCCCTGTGAAATAGGACTATAAATAATGCTCTGAGAGTAAGGGTTAGATGTTACAGTCGGACATTTGAGAAGAGTAGAGAACATTTGACAGCTGGTATGGAGATGGGAAGAAAAGGCTGAGTAAGGGAACATGGCAGAATTACTAGGTTTTATTGACCTGTCTGCTGGAGTGGTTTTTAGCAAATCAGCCCAAGCGTAGGCACAACTATTGGTAGCAGGAGTCTTACGTGTCTGAATTTAGCCCCTTGTAAGTCTTCATTGTGTAAGACCTTCTCTTGCAACCAGATATAGACTCCTGTTAACACTACAATGTCAGCATTGCTTTAGGAAAATTGAATTCTGGGGGCGCCTGGGTGGCACAGTGGTTAAGCGTCTGCCTTCGGCTCAGGGCGTGATCCCGGTATTCTGGGATCGAGCCCCACATCAGGCTCCTCCGCTATGAGCCTGCTTCTTCCTCTCCCACTCGCCCTGCCCTCTCTTGCTGGCTGTCTCTATCTCTGTCGAATAAATAAATAAAATCTTAAAAAAAAAAATTGAATTCTGGGGCACCGGGGTGGCTCAGTCAGTCAGTTAAACATCTGCCTTTGGCTCAGGTCATGATCCCAGGATCCTGGGATCAAGCCCCACATTGGGCTCCCTGCACAGCAAGGAGCCTGCTTCTCCCTCTGCCGTTCCCCCTGCTTGTGCATGTTCTCCCTTTCTCTGTCAAATAAATGAATAAAATCTTAAAAAAAAAAAAAAAAGGAAGATTGATTTCTCTTCTACTTTCTTGATCACTGCCAGACTTGGCAGAAGATTTTGACTAGACTTTATCTTATGGAGAACTGCAGTTAGAAGCAAAAACGAGGTTAAAAAAGAAGAAGTAAAATTGAGGTGATTTATGGCCCTCAGGAGGTACTTAACAGCATCTGTAGGCAAAAACTGGCTCCTAACTTGTAAAATCAGAGCAAATTTGCCTTGGAATCATTTGGAGCAAGTAAATACAACAGCACAGTTGATCCCCATTATTCTCGGATTCTGTATTTGCAAATGTGCCTCCTTGTTAAAATTTATTTGTAGCTCCAGATCAATACTGCCTGTTCTTTCAGTGGTCATTCATGGGCATATGTAGAGTCACCTGACATGTATGTTCCCAGTTGAAGTCAAACAAGGCAGCATTCTGCCTTCTTATTTAAGCCCTCATACTCTCATCTAAGTGTCCTTTTCATGGTCTGTTTGGTGTGTTTTTTTGCATTTCTGTGCTCTTTCTTGGGATTTCAGTTTAAAATGTCCACTAAGGGGCGGGGCGCCTGGGTGGCGCAGTCGTTTAGCGTCTGCCTTCCGCTCAGGGCATGATCCCAGCGTTTTGGGATCGAGCCCCACATCAGGCTTCTCCGCTAGGAGCCTGCTTCTTCCTCTCCCACTCCCCCTGCTTGTGTTCCCTCTCTTGCTGGCTGTCTCTCTCTGTCAAAAAATAAATAAAAAATCTTTTTAAAAAATGTCCACTAAGGGGCGCCTGGGTGACACAGTCCGTCAAGTGTCTGCCTTCGGCTCAGGTCATGATGCCAGGGTCCTGGTCCCTGCTCATCAGGGAGTCTCCTTCTCCCTCTCCCTCTGCAGCTTCCCCTGCTTGTGCTCTCTCTCAAATAAATAATAAATTAAAATCTTTAAAAAATAAAATATAAAATCCCTGTTTAAAATAAAATAAAATGTCCACCAAAGGTAGTGCTGTAGTGCTGTCTAGTGTTCCTAAGCACAAAAAAAGGCTGTGATATGCTTTATAGAGGAAAATATGTGTGTTAGATAAGTTTCATTCAGCCATGAGTTGTAGTGCTGTTGGCTATGAGTTCAGTGTTAATGAATCAAGAATATGTATTAAATAAGGTTTCTTTAAACAAAACCCCACATAAAACAGGGTTATCTATTAATCATTTGGTGAAAATGTGATGACCATAGCCTCACAGGAGCCTAACCCTGTATTTCCCATAGGAGCAATGCTTCGATATTGGCTGGTTCAGTGTTTGCAGTGACTTTATAAAACAGAAGTACTGCAAATAGTGAGAATCTACCGTATTTTATATATTCTCTTCTCCAAACTTTAAAGTACCTTATAGAAATTAACTCATTCATCAGTACAACTTCCAAAACGTGGCTGCTAGATGGTGGGTTATTTGTTACATGTAGGATGGCAGGGGGCAATCCACTTAGTAGGTTTTCTTTAATGTTCAAAAGAGTCTAGGACAATTTTTGCTTCTTATTAGGAATCTCTTAAATATATAATATTCTGCCCTTGGGATCTAAAGAAATCTGCTTCCTAATCATGGTTATGTTTGATTGATTTGCTTTGCAACTCATTAGAATATTCCTTATTTGACTTTCATGAGGAAAGGTAAAAAAAGCAATTTTATAAAGCAGTTAGAACTTTTTGGCATAGGGGCGCCTGGGTGGCTCAGTCGTTGGGCGTCTGCCTTCGGCTCAGGGCGTGATCCCGGCGTTCTGGGATCAAGCCCCACATCAGGCTCCTCCACTGGGAGCTTGCTTCTTCCTCTCCCACTCCCCCTGCTTGTGTTCCCTCTCTTGCTGGCTGTCTCTGTCTGTCAAATAAATAAATAAAATCTTTACCAAAAAAAAAAAAAACCCACCAAAAAAAAAAAAAAAAAAAAAAAAGAAGGGGCTCTTAGGTGTGAATTCCCTCATCTTATTACCATCATCTATAAAGCTGCAACTATTTCTTCTTTTTTCTTTCTATAACAAAAAGTATTCCTAATTCTAACTAAACAGTTTCTCCAATTGTGCCCTGAATCCCATTCTCATCTTGTCAGAGACTTTTCTTCCTGATTTATCCCTAAGGTTGTCAGACTTGGCAACAATAACAACAACACAAAACATAATTAAATTTTAAATTCAGATAACAAATAATTTTAGTATAAGCATGTCCTATACAATATTTGGGACACATTTATGTTAAAAAATTATTTGTTGTTTATCTGAAATTCAAATATAACTGGCATACTGAATTTTATCTGGCAACCTTATTTAGCGCTCTCTTTCCTTTTTTACACTTCTAAACACGCACATGTGCACACACATTCTCATCCTCCATCTCTGTTGGACCATTTTTTTCAGAGTTCACTCAATCTCTAGTAACCATCTTGTTAAACAAAAGCACACATGCCACGCACACACGTGCACACACACACACACACACACACACAAATACAAATCAATCACTTCCTTTGACTTATAATCCTTTAGTTATTTCCACATCTCTCTGCTTTGCTTCACAGCCCAGTTTTTCAAAAGACTTGTCTGTTCAAACTGCCTCTCCTACTTAACCTCCTGGTCATTCTTCAGTTTTCACTAATCCTGCTCTCATCCCCCTCTTACCCCCACCACCACTCTCCCAAGTCATCAGAAACCTCCATGCTGCCTAATCCTAAAAAACTATTTTCAGCTATCATCTTACCAAAGTTCCCAGCAGTATTTGAAATGGCTGATCACTCTTTCCTTTTTGAAATAATCTCTTCACTTAATTTCAGTGACACCATTTTCTTTGGATTTTCCTCTTTTCCAGTGGCTGCTTTTCAAATTTCAGGGGCTGGCTTTTCTTATTCTACCCTATATGGTGGCTCATGGCTTAGATGTGGATCCTGTTTGTTTATTTGCTTGTCCCCCTTTTCTAGGCAATTCTATCCATTCCCATGGTTTTATTTATTTGTGTATACATGGGATTTAAATTACAGGAATGGAAGAAATCAATAACTCCCAATTTTATGCTTCCAGCCCAGACTTTCCTCTAAGCTCTAGACTCTATTCAATTGCTATTTCAATTCCACTTGCCTATCTCACAGACAGCTCAAACTTAACATGACCAAAATTAAGTCCTGGTAGTTTTCTCATACCTATTTTCTCCCTATTCTTCCCCGTTTTAATCAGTAGCATCCCTTGTTTAACTAGTTGCTTGAGCCAGAAACCTGATGGTCATTTTTGATATCTTTCTCATCCTTTACATTCAGTCTGTTATCAAGTCCTATTGAGTCAACCACCAACATATGTCTTAAATCCATTCACTACCATCATTGCAATCCAAGCTACCATCATCTCTCATGTATTTTAATGACCTTCTAACTAGACTCATTTCATTCATGTTCATTCAGTTTCTTCTCCTTATAGCAGCCATGGTGATCTTTTGAAAACAAAAATCCCTAGTAGCTTCCTTTTTCTCTCGTTTTTTTTTTTTTTTTTTAAGATTTTATTTTTAAGCAATCTCTGTATCCAACATAGGACTCAGACTTACAGCCCCAAGATCAAGACCTGAATGCTCCACCAGCTATGCCAGCCAGGCACCCCACTTCCTGTTGTTCTTAAAATGAAATTAAAACTTCCCTGTGGCCTGCAAACCCTACATAATCAGCCCCTGCCTCCCTCTTCAGTCACATCTCCCACCACTCTACTCCCACTGGCAGTGCTCTAATCATACAAAGTAAGAATTTGGTGGAAATGGAATCTTATTCCCAAGCAGTTTAAAGAATATCAGTCCCTGTAATGTACAGAATTTAAAAATTTACGAAAATACTGCCAGTCAAACCTGAGCATGCATGAGTAGTTATCTGAAAATAATTGAGATATTTAAAATCAAATGCCTAATCTCCCCTGCTCCTTAAAATCTCGGAGGCTTCTTGTTTAATTTTCTATGGCTTAAAAAAATACCATTGTATTAACTTACAGTTCTAGAGATCAGAAGTCCAAAATGGATCTTAGTGGACTAAAATCAATGTTAGGAATTTTACTCAGCTATAAAAATGAATGAAAGCCTGCTATTTTTGACAACATGGATGGACCTACAGTATTATGCTAAGTGAAATAGACAGAGAAAGACAAATACCGTAAGATTGCACTTACATGTGGAATCTAAAAAACAAACAAAACAGAAACAGACTTTTAGGTACAGGAAATGAACTGTTGGTTACCAGAGGGGGAAAGGGTTTGGGCAGATGAAATAGGTGAGAGGAATTAAGAGGTGCAAACTTCCAGCTGTAAAATAAATAAGGCGTGGGGATATAATGTACAGCATGGGGAATATAGTCAATAATATTGTAATGACTTTGCATGGTGACAGATGGTAACTAGACTTATCATGGGATCATTTAGCAATGTATAAAAATATCGACTCATTATGATCTACACCTGAAACTAACAGGATATTGTATGTCAATCATACTTCAGTAGTTTTTTAAAAAGTGTCAGTAAGGCTTCATTCCTTTGGAGGCTCTAGAGGAGAATCCATTTCCTTGCCTTTTCCAGCTTCTGAAGCACCCAGCATTCCTTGGCCTGTGGCCCCTTCCCCCATCCTCACAGCCAGCAGTGTAGCATCTTCAAATCTGTCTCTGGCTCTCACTCTTCTCCCTCCCTCTTCTAGTTGTAAGGAACCTTTTGATTATATTGGGTCCACTTGCATAATTCAGGATAATCTCTCCATCTCAAGGTCAGCCAACCAGCAACCTAATTCCCTCTGCAGCCTTATCTTTGCTATATATTCACAGGCTCTGGAAATTAGAACATGGACGTCTTTGGAGGGGCCATTATTTTGTCTGTGACACATTAAAAAAATCTTGTTTTCTCTTTTTATAAGAGCAATACATTCTCATTCCCCAAAAATTAGAAAACAGACCAGGAATTCAGGAACTGTTCAGGCCCTATTAATTTCTCTTTTTTTTTTCCTTTTTAATTGAAGTATAGTTGACATACAATGTCATATTAGTTTTGAGTGTGCAACATAGTGATTGGACAATTTTATACATTACACAGTGTTCACCATAAGTGTAGATACCATCTGACACCATACAAAGTTATTACAATATTATTGACTATATTCCCGATGCTGTACCTTTCATCCATGTGACTTATTTATTTTATAAATGAAAGTTTATGCTCTTTTGATCGCTTAGTGGAAATAGAAATACTTACTTTGTGTTGACTAAGAAGAGATAGTCTCTGAACACTTAGGTTTTTTGAAGCACTAGAAAAGTTTGTTAAAAGTCACAAACAGGGACGCCTGGGTGGCTCAGCTGGTTAAGCATCTGCCTTCAGCTTGAGTCCCACATCGGGGTCCCTGCTCAGTGGGGAGCCTGCTTCTCCTTCTCCCTCCCTCTGTTCCTCCCTGCCCTGCTCATGCTCTCTCTCTCAAATAAATAAATAAAAATCTTTAATTAAAAAAAGTCACAAACAATAGCCAAACTATGGAAAGAGCCCAGATGTCCATCAACTGATGAATGGATGAAGAAGATGTGATACAGACACACACAAAATGGAATATTACTAAGCTATCAAAAAATGATATCTTGCCATTTGCAAGGATGTGAATGGAACTAGAGGGTATTATGCTAAGTGAAATAAGTCAATCAGAGAAAGACAATTATCATATGATTTCATTCATATGTGGAATTTAAGAAACAAAATGGAGGAGCATAGGCAGAGGGAGGGAAAAATAAAACAAGACAAAATCAGAGAGGGAGACAAACCATAAGGAAACAAACTGAGGGTTGCTAGAGGGGAGGGGGGGCGGGAGGATGGGGTAACTTGGTGATGGACATTAGGAGGGCACGTAATGTAATGATCACTGGGTGTTATAAAAGACTGATGAATCACTGAACTCTACCTCTGAAACTAATAATACACTATATGTTAATTAATTGAATTTAAATTAATTTTTAAAAATTAAAAAAAAGTCACAAATAAAACTATCTGCCAAATAAAAAATTAGTGGGTAAAGGAGTACTGTAAGACTTTGGGTAGGCAATTTCTCTAGCTCTTTGCATCTTGATTTCTAAAATCAAATTAACTGATCTTTAACATTATTATCTTTAATATATAAAGTTGGTATCTACATTCTACTAAAAATTAATCAAAAGAGATAAATAGATAACATCACAAAAAAAATATTTGTAACTACACGAGGTGATAGATGTTAACTAAACTTACTGTAACAATCATTTTGCAATATATACATGTCAAATCATTATGTTGTACACTTTATACCAATACAATATTATATATCAATTATATCTCAATGAAGCTGGGGAGGGGACTAAAAAAATTAATCAAAAGAGATGAGTAAGTAATATACGGGGTGGGTTTTTGTTTGTTTGTTTGTTTTTTAATCTGGTCAATGCATAGCTTTATTCCAGGATTCAGTCAACTACTGTTATCAGGGTCACGAAAGACAAGGAAGAACTGAGGAATTTTCATTGATTGGAGGAGACTAAGGAGACATGACAGCTAAATGCAGTGGGGAATCCTGCATTGAATCTTACAACTGGAAAAGGACATTCATGAAAAAACTGTGAAATCCAAATAAAGTTTGTGGTTTAGTCAATAGTATTGTACTGATGTTAATTTTTTAATTTTTGTAATTACCCTGGTTTTACAAGATGTTACCTTAGAGGAACTTGGGGAAGTGTATATGGGAACTCTCTGTACTGTTTTTGCTAATTGTTCTAAGTCTAAAAGTATTTCAAAATAAAAAGTTTTTTAAAAACAACAGTAAGAGAGGAAAAGCAAGCCACAGAGTGGGAAATGTTTGCCAGAGACTTATAACTAGAATATATAAATAGCTCATAAAAATCAATAAAGGAAAGATTGACAATCCAATAGAAAAATAGGCAAAAGATTTGAAAAGTCACTCCACATAGAATTATATCCAAATGGCCAATAAGCAGACAAAAATGTGCTTGACAGTACACAAAGTTTCCGGTTTCTTCAAGTTGGAACCCGGTGCCTTGCTGATGGGAATGTAAGATGGTGCAGCTTCTGTAGAAAGCACAATATGGTTTGTAGTTCCTCAAAAAAATAAACAGAAATTACAATACGATCCAGAAATTCCACTTCTGGGTTTGTACCCCAAAGACTTGAAAGTAGGGCCTTGAACAAGTATTTGCACACCTATGTTCATAGCAGCACTATTTATAATAGGCAAAAGGTGGAAACAACTCAAATGTCCACTAATGGATGGAAAATGGATAAACAAAATGTGGTGTATACATTCAAAAGAATATTATTTGGCCCTAAAAAGGAGTGAAATTCTGACACATGCTACAATACGGATGGACCTTAAAAGCATCATACCAAGTGAAATAAGCTAAACACCAAAGGACAAATACGGTATGATTCTACTTAGTATGAGATACCTAGAGTAGTCGAATTCAAAGATACAGAAAGTAGAATAGTGGTTACCAGGGGCTGGGGAAAGGGGAAGATGGGGAGTTATTGTTTAATGGGTATAGAGTTTCAGTTTGGGATAATGAAAAAGTTCTGAGGATGGATGGTGGCTATGGTTGCACAGTGTCACTAAATTATACACGTTATTCAATGTCCCTGAATTACACACTTTAAAATGGTTGGAGCACCTGGCTGGCTCAGTCGGTAGAGCATGCAACTCTTGATCTCAGGGTTGTGAGTTCAAGCCCCACATTGGGCATGGAGTCTACTTAAAAAACTTGTAAAATGGTTAACACGGCAAATCTTATGTATATTTTACCATACTACAAAAGAAAATGTTATAGGCCAATATTCATGACAGATTGAAAATTCCTCAACAAAATATTAGCAAATCAAATTCAATAATACATTAAAATGATCATACATCATGATCAAATGGGATATATTCCAGAGATGCAAGGATGGTGCACCGTCCGCAACTCAATCACTGTGATGCACCGTACTAACAAAACGAAGGCTAAAAACCATATGATCATCTCAACAGATACAGAAAAAGCATTGACAAAATTAAACATCCATTCATGATAAAAGCTCTCAACAAAATGGATATAGAGGAATTGTACCTCAATATAATAAAGTCCATAAAAAAACAAAACTGTGCTCGGTGGTGACGATAGTGGCGGCCATGAGATGCAGATAAAAATCACAGTGTGACACCATTACCTAGAATGCCTAAACTGTAAACAGACCAACAGAAGTAAGCACTGGCAAGGATATGAAGCAACTAGAACACTGATACCCTGCTGGTAGGAGTAGAAATTAGTATAAGTACTTTGGAAAATTGCTTGACATGACCTACCTAGCTTGAACATATGTCTACCCTATAACCCAGCAATTACACGCCTAGATAAATACCCAAACAGAAATATCTTCATATGGGCACTGTGCAACATATACAAGAATGTTCATAGCCACATCATTTTTTTTATAGCCCTCAAACTAAAAACAGTCTTCAACAGGAGAGTGGATTAAAAAAATTGTGAATATTCATGTGGTGGGATACTTTCTGGTAATAAAAATAAATGAAGTACTGCTAAATGCGACTGACTTGGATAACTCTTAGAAACGTATTGAGCAGAAAATGATATTTGATGTTATTTGTATCAGGTTCAGAAATAGGCAAAACCGATCAGCCGTGATAGGTATCAGGGTAGGCATTACCAGTTGGGAGGAGTGAGGGTAATGCCTGAGACGGGACATGAGGGAAGATCTTGGGTGCCAGTCACGTTCTCTTTCCTTATCTGGGTAGTGGTTACATAGATGTATTGACTTTTGAAATTTTATCAGGCTGCACCTTTTTGATTTGTGTATTTTTTGTAGGTTAATTACACTTCCATAAAAAATTAAAAATTGAAAGAATATAGTAAGAAGTCCGCATTCTACATTTATTTAATGGCATTATGTTTCAGTATTTTACCCTATACCCTTCCCATCCTTCTGCACCCCACCCCTCTCCAGTCTGTGATAAATTCCTTCCCGCCCTTATTCTGGTTTTCAGTTTAAGGCGTTTTCAAGTTTTAGCTTGACCTTTCTTTGAGGACAGTTTTAGCTAGAGGTGCTAACTGGAGCAAACTGAACTTTGACCTGAGTGGAGCTGTATTTGCTGTGTCAGGGAAATTGAGGATTTACATTCCACGCTCCACTCCCAGAATCTAGAGGACTTCACAGGGAGTGGAAAATGTGGCATGGTGCCTGCTTTAGTGTACTGTAGTCTCTATATTGCTTAATTATTTATCTGAGAAACAGTGATTGGATTAGTCAGTGGCAGGGAGGTACAGAATTTTGTTATAGTTATGTTTCTATTTATGGTTTTGTCAGTTCTTAGTGATACCAGAGTCCCTTTTCTTTCTTTTTACTCTTTAAGTGCCTATCCTGTATTTTATTCAGTTGAAGCTTTACTCTGATGTAACTATGCTTTAAGTCATTTTCTCATTCAGCACATATTCATTGGTTGTTTACTATATGCGAGGCACTTGGAATACAGGGGTAAGACACATAATCTCTGCCCTCAAATTGCTTGCAGTTCTGGTTGCAAACAGACAAATGATCAGTCTGGGGGATTACTCAGTAATTCACAGAATCGATTCCTAACCTAGACTAGGAGCTGGAAATGTGTACTGAAAGAAGTTACAGCTAAGCTAAATTTTGAAAGGGGTGTGTGTGTTCACAGTAGGGGTTTGGGGGAATTCAGAAAGCTGAGGCTTGGAAGGTATACACAAGCCAAGTCATGCAGGGTCTTGTGTGTCATGCTGAGGAGTTCGGATTTTATTTTGAAGACAGTGGGGAGCTATTAAGGCATTATGAACAAGGAAGTGATGTGATCAGGTTTTTAAATGATTGAACTGTGGATAATCACATATAAATAAGTTAATGAGGTAGGCTGAGGTAGGCCGTATAGGGATGGAATTATCTAGGCCCTTGTCAAAGTGTAGTCCCAGCACTATTGGCATCATGTGAGAGCTGTTAAAAATGTAGAATCTTGGGGGGTACCTGGGTGGCTCAGTTGGTTAAGCGGCTGACTCTTGGTTTTGGCTCAGGTCATGATCTTGGGGTGCTGGGATCAAGCCCACGTTGGGCTCTGCACTCAGTGAGGAATCTGCTTCAGGATTCTTTCTCCCTCCTTCCCGCCCTCCTCCCTGTCTCTCTCTCAAATAAATAAATCTTAAAAAAAATACGTAGAATCTTGGGACCTAAATCGGCATTTTAGCAAGATCTCCAAGTAATTTGTAGGCACATTCAAGCTTATGAAGCACTGATTTAGATGGACGTGGTGATGGTCAGGCTTTAGACAGCTGGTATGAAGAAAGGACAGAGTGCGAGAGATATTAGGGAGTGCGTGTTCTTCTTTCTATTGGAATACTCTTCTCGATACTCCTCCTTGCCAAATACACACCAGGTGTCCCCTAATCATCCTTTACCTTTCAGCTTAAATGGAGCTTCTTGCTCCCAATATGCGTGATTGGCACCCTTGCCATATACTCGCATAGCACCCTGTACTTACCTTGTCATTTTTCATATTTTTATTATAATTACTTACTGATGGTAAGCAACATGAGAGCAGGGACAGTCTTTCTATGCTGGCTGACACATAATAGGCACCCAATTAAATAGCTGTGGTTTGATTGAATGAATTCATCATGTAGAAGATGAATCTGGGTGTGTTTGGGAATAAACAAGTTATATTTGTAATAATAGTGAATTTTAAATAGAACTGACAAGTTCTAGGCACTGTTCTAAGTGATACGTGTGTGTGTGTGTGTGCGTATAAATATGTATATACATTTATATGTATATAAATTTATTTGATCCTCTTAGCAGTCCTGTAAGGTAGATACTTTTCATATCCTCATTTTACGGATGAGAAAACTGAGGCATTGGGAGGATAAGTAATTTGCCTAAGGTTACACAGTTAGTAAGTGTGAGTCAAGTAAACCAGACAGTCTGGTACCACTTTGCTATGTCTGGTTTTGGACAAAACAACTTTCTGGCACTTTTTATGTATTTCTATGTATTTTTAATTTTGATAACATCAGTGTGAGGAAGGCGTTATTATCCTGTTTTACAGATGAGGAAGCAAGGGCTCAAAAAGTTATATACCTTGTATAGGTATATCTCTATGTAAAGATACACACAGATAGGGGTGCCTGGGTGGCTCAGCCGTTAAGCATCTGCCTTCGACTCAGGGTGTGATCCCAGCATCCTGGGATCGAGCCCCACATCGGGCTCCCTGTTCTGCTGGGAGTCCTCTCCCATGCCCCCTGCTTATGTTCTCTCTCTCACTGGTTGTCTCTCTCTCTCTCTGTCAAATAAATAAAGTCTTAAAAAAAAAAAAAAGATACACACAGATAGTACATGACGGAGCTAGCCTTTAAATCCAAGCCCATCTAGCTCCAAAGCCTGCAGTTTTACCTGTAATGATGATGCCTCCATGTGGAGTCTAAAATACTTGTGGGGGCACCTGGGCGACTCATTCTGTTAAGCATCTGCCTTTGGCTCAGGTAATGCATGATCCCAGGGTCCTGGAATGGAGCCTGCATTGGGCTCAGCAAGAAGCCTGGTTCTCGGGGTGCCTGGGTGGCTCAGTCGTTAAGCGTCTGCCTTCGGCTCAGGGCCTGATCCCATGTTCTGGGATCAAGCCCCTCATCGGGCTCCCTGCTCTGCTGAGAGCCTGCTTCTTCCTCTCCCACTCCCCTGCTTGTGTTCCCTGTCTCGCTGGCTGTCTCTCTCTGTGTCAAATAAATAAATAAAATCTTAAAAAAAAAAAAAAAAGAAGAAGAAGCCTGGTTCTCCCTCTGCCTTTCCCCCGGCTTATACTCTGTCTAAATAAATAAATAAATAAATACCCGTGGGATATGAGTCTTAAGGTACTGAGAGGATGCCTAACATTTAGGTTGTGGGTAGGAGGAGAATTCAACAATCCTATTTGCTATGGCGGCATTAGCACATCAGGTTTGCAGGGGAAAGGGAGATCTGAGGCCTCCCGATTCTAGCCAGCCTCGTAACTGACTAGATGGAACTTTGAAGTCAGGAGATTAAGAATCTTAGCCTCTACAATAAACTGTAACTTAGGTGACTAAGGAGTAGTTACCACTTTTTCTTATAGCCTCAGAGAAACCGGACAGCTTAGAAATGCTGAATGTCAGAACTGGAGGGAACCAGTTCTAACCTCCCACAGTCCACTGTGCCCCACCTCCCCCTTGTTTTATAATGAGGAAGCTGAAGAAGAGAGTAATTAGGTGACTCGCCAACATCTAATAAAACCATTACAGACCAGCCAGGAATAGAGGACGGGGTCACATTCGTGTATTCTTTGCCCTGTGCCTTATGACTGTCTAGATTCCAGATTTATCGCCTCTTATTTAAAACTGTTCTGCGTTTGTAGTTACCGCTTCACCACTGCGTGGTTCTTTTCGACTTTGACCCCCGGGAAATACTGGCTTGTTTTTTCTCTTCTAGCCAAGCATATACTCACTCTGGCAAGTCACCTGGCTTACCTTCATTAACAATACTGCTCTCAGATCACCACTGGCAGGAACACAACTGGCACGCACAACTTCAAATTGTTCTTCTTGGAGTGCAAATGAGGTTCTTTTGAACTATTCACACACTTGGTCAATTTTTGTAAAGTTTGAAGGCGGTAGGTGCAAGTGTAGTTTGTGTGACTTCTTTTTTTCTCAAGTTGCAAACTTCTCACCTAAATGTTAAGAGTGCTTATTATAGATAACCGCGTGCAGTGGTCTTACTCCTGCCCCCTCTATATGGTAAAATGAAATTAGATTATAAAGAATTTTGTAACTAGTACTTAACACCCATGCCTCATACTATATGCAGTCCCTTCTCAGTTACTAGACCTTCAGTTCCCAAATGTGATAACAGCTCCTGTTGTGTATTTGTTTCACAGTCATTGCAGAACCGTAGCAAGGCTTCAGTTCACGAAGGAAGTCGACTTCAGTTAAAATCTAACTAAAAAAAAAAAAAAAAAACAGGGGCGCCTTGGTGGCCCAGTCCTTTGAGCCTCGGACTCTTGGTTTCAGCTCAGGTCCTGATCTCAGGGTCCTCAGATGAGCCCAGCATTGCCTCCCCATGCTCAGCTTAGAGCCCACTTGAGCCTTTCTCTCCCCCCAACCCACCCACTCCCCCCTAAGCTCTTGTGCTCTGGCTCTCTCTAAAATACATAAATAAAATTTTGAAAACAAAAAGTTACAACTAAAATTACAGTTTAGCCTGCAAAAGTGATATATTTTATTTGTGCCTAATCTTTTATTCTCACCCCTGTCTTCTTTAAAAGTCATTTTCTTCCACATGTTAACATTACCTTGAGGGCAGTCATCTTCCATTTATTTAATAACTGATTGTGTAGGAAACATCTACAGGAACACCGGTAATCTAGTAATTTGCCGATCACCGAAATATTTTCAGGGTTGGACTCCACTCTTTTTGCCTTGATTTGTTCCTAAAAGCTTTATTATGATGCAGATCATAATGGATTACAATTGATGCAGATCCAGCAATGGAAAGTGGATTATATACTCCTGCAGAGATAATATAATTAAGGATTAAAACCCTATTAAGGACTCACCACAAGTAAGTCATAGCTGTGGGCAGTAGTATAACTAAGTTCCTGTATGTATAAAATAGTGTTCCAAATTCACTAAAATGGACATAAATATATTGAACACATTGATTATGTAAGTTACCCCCAGAGGACTGTAGCTATACATACAGCATACAAAATTTGATGATTTCTTTTTTTTTTAAGATTTTATTTATTTATTTGACAGAGAGAGACAGTGAGAGAGGGAACACAAGCAAGGGGAGTGTGAGAGGGAGAAGCAGGCTTCCCGCCCAGCAGGGAGCCCAATGTGGGGCTTGATCCCAGGACCCTGGGATCACGACGTGACCCGAGGGCAGACACTTAATGGCTGAGCCACACAGGCGCCCTAAAATTTGATAATTTCTTAAGCCTTAATGTGTGCCAGACACTGTGGGCAAATCAAACTGACTAAGCCCTTGAAAAGCCTGGAATTTAATGAGGGACAACACCCGTAGGCAGTAGCTTTAATATGAGGAAGGTGTGAAAACAGTCATGTGACCAAAGACCAATACTAGAGGAAAGGGAGGTTACTTTTTAGGTTAGATTCCATGGCAGTGCTATCATTTGAGCCAAACCTTGAGGAATTCGCATAGTGAAGATGATGGGAATGAAGACAGAAGAATGCATTTCAATCTGGGAAAATGGCATGAGCAGAGGCACGAGGTGGGAAAAGACACAGCATAATAATGACATGAGTAAGAGCTGCCGTTTAGTAAGCCCTTAGTGTATACACACTTTTTAAATCCTTGCATCAATCATGTGAGGTGGCTATTATTATTCTTCCACTGTAGGGACTGGAAAACTGGAGGGAGAGGGAGGTTAACTAAAGGGCAGAGTCCGTATTCTCACCAGGTCTGTTTAATTCCCAAACCAGGAGTTGTAGCTGCTGTGCTGTGTGGTCTTCACATTCAGGAAGTAGTGGGCAATACAGCTTTCCTAGGGATGGAGTATATACAGGGATGTGGAGTGGAAGACCCTCCTGGAAAGGATTTATAGAGGGTTGTTAGGAGGCAGTGGAAATGGATAGGGAAGGACAGATGACAGGCTTGGAAGAGGGTTCAAAAACAACTGGCAGTGTATTGCTCTGGGGACTAGGGAAGGGGGAAAATCAAAGATGACTGAGGTTTGTATTTGGTTGACGGAGGGAATAGAGGTAGAAAAGTGAGAAGAAACTTATTTGGAGAGTTTGGGGTGGGGAGGAAGGATGGAGCAATCATTTTGATTTGGCATATGTTGCATTTAAAATACAGATGAAAGATACCATTGGAGATTTAGGCAGCAAGTGTAACTTCTCATTTTATTGAGAAGTTTGGATTAAAAGGAAGACCAGGGCACCTGGGTGGTTCAGTCGGTTAAGTGTCGGCCTTCATCTCAGGTCATGAACTCAGGGTCCTGAGATCTAGTCCCACTTGTTCTCTCTCTCTCTCTCTCTTTCTCTCTCAAATAAATAAATTTTTTTTTTTCAAAAAAAAAAAAAAAAGGAAGACCAGAGGACAACGACTGGAGGTGGCTGACACCTAAGGGTTTATCAGAATCGACACCCTGACCTCAGAGGGCATATCGCTCCTGTATTTCATCAGCCTTTTATATGTTGGCATCACTCGTTGTTTCACTCCATAGCCCCTCTGTGACCACAGCTTCCTTTACTTTCACCTCTGCTGTTCACTCTTCTTCTTCTTTTTTTATTTTTTATTTTTTTTAGAGGGGGAACGGCAGGAGAAGGAGAGAGAGAGAATCTTAAGCAGTCTCCACGCTTGTTGCGGGGCTCCAGCTCATGACCCCGAGATCATGACCTGAGCCACCCAGGCACCCCTGCTGTTCTCTCTTCTTATTATATCTGATCTCTACCCGCCCTGTGAGATCTCATCCTTAGACCCTTCTGCATTCACCGGGTCCAGCAGACCCCTTCTGTTTTCACCTGCCTTTCTTTCTAGTCTAGACATCCAGGTCAGGTATTTGAATTCTGCCTTCTCTGGCATCTGACAATACCTTTCCCCCTAGACATTACCTTCCTCTCCACTCCACATCCAAAGGATCATTCTCATGAAGGTCCTAAGGGGCAATGAACCAATAATCCTGATTTTAATATTTATAACCATCAGCTCTAGAAAAATTATCCTCTGCAATGGGACTTAACACTCAAAAAGTCTCTGGTCCTTTAAAGGGACCAAAGCAGGCATATCTCATTGGGCTTACTTTGTGCCTGAAATCCATGGTATTCTTACTGATAATACACTCTAGGAATGAGCTGAGGGTTAAAATAGATCAGACCACCTTTAGTCTTGTCTTATTTCCAAACTTCTGATGTATGCAGAGAGGAGGGAGCTGGCACAGGAACCTAAAGAGGGGACAGCTTCTGAGGTCCCTTAAGGTGATGGTGTTGGTGATACTGTGTTGGCATCCTGTCACTTCCCAAAACGAGGATGGTGAGTAAAAACCCGCTTTGGATAGAGACTTGGAGGCAGCACTAGTCTTGATTGGAAACCTTGGCTTCCTCTAAACCTACACTGTGGTAACTCCTGAGTAGCCTCAGGGAAGTGGCTCCTTTACAATTGGCACCTATGTTGTTTCTGCAGCTGAAGGCTCTTGGACCTTCATGTGTATAGCACAGGGAGCCAGCAGAGGGGGTTGTGGTCCCAGGACTTTCTTTAGAGCTTCTAATTTCTGATTTTTCCAGATCTTCCCTGGCACCATCCGAATCAAATCTTCCTTGTAATAAGAATTTAACTTGAGATATGCCTGAGTTTGGTGCCAGACCCCTGGTGTGAGCAGATGGGGAAGTTCTGCATTGCTGTTTAAACTTGAAAGCCATAAGGAACTCTTGATTTCAAGGAAACGCCTGTTTACTGTGCCGATCCAAATCAAGCAACTCTTGAGAAATGGGAGTGCCTTCTTGACCTCGATCCTTATTGATCTTGGTATCAGCACCTCCAGTGACGTGTCCTGAGGGGCAGGAGAAAATTAACAAGTGCCTTACACACCGGGAAAGAGAGGAAGCCTGACTGTTGCTGCAGAAAGTCCCCACTGGGGAGGCCGGGGTTGCGTGTTTGGGTAGCATTAAACAGTGAGTGTCCTGTGGGAAGTTCAGTGCTTGGGTGCAGAACCTTGCATCAGCTCTGATTCTCAATCAAAAGCAGAAGGTTTGAAGCGGGCCAGTAAGGGACTTGTCAGGCAGTTGACTAATGATCTTAATTTGAATAGAAGGCCTCTGTGAAAGGGGATGCAGCTTCTGCTAGATATTGTAAATTTCTGAATCACTAGGTTTGGTTCTGCTTTGGGGCACTCAAAAACCCCTGGCATTTCCAAACCAGCTTTCCCTTTTGCTTCAGGACATAGATTACCCAAGCCTGCACTATGGAGAAGTGGGACGGTAATGAGGGCACCTCAGCTTTTCACGTGCCTGAGTGGATGGTGAGTCCTTTGGTCACTTTGCTTTTCCTTCTGTTTCTTGGTAATGAGGCAGCCATTTCTGACAGGTGACAGGGATCACCTGTGACAAGTCCTTACCAAGACCTGTGGTTGGGAGAAGAGTTATTCCTCTAAATTTCTGATGTGTTCTGTGTCCTGGATCACCCCTATTTCTTTTTTTTTTTTTTTTTTTAAAGATTTTATTTATTTATTTATTTGACAGAGAGATAGGCAGCCAGCGAGAGAAGGAACACAAGCAGGGGGAGTGGGAGAGGAAGAAGCAGGCTCCCAGCGGAGGAGCCTGATGTGGGGCTCTATCCCAGGACTCTGGGATCACACCCTGGGCCGAAGGCAGACGCCCAACGACTGAGCCCCCCAGGCGCCCCCACCCCTATTTCTTAATTGCAAGTGAAGCTGAGAAAGTTCCGAGAGCTGCGTGGCCAGAGTCAGCTTATTGCCTGGCTGTCTGTGCTGGGCTGGAGTTCCCCTACTGCTGCTGGTGTACTGCATGGGTTGTGTTCTCCTGTGATTGCTTTGCGCTCTGTTTGCAAGCTGATGCTTCGTTTCTTTCTCATGGGGTTAAAGAGAAAGAGGAGCGTGTGGGGGGAAGCAGAACTTGTGGAAATGGTGGTCTCTCAAGTCTTTGAAGAGATGTAAGATATTTCTTGCCTATCTGCCCATTTTTTCCCTCCAGTCAAAACATTTCCCCAGATATTCTTTATATATATTATTTCTAAAGGGCAGGAAGTATAGCTGTCTTGGTACTGTTCTTCAAAATGTCATATTGGCCTGATAGATATTTTTAATATAATTTAAATATAAGGACTTATTTGTTGATAAGAACTAGCACATAAAACCTAGTATTTTAGATCCTTGATTTAAAAACAGCAGCTATCCTCATGTTCCTGTCTGGTCTCTTCTAGTTTAGCCTGATTTCTTATAGTCTATACCAGCCTTATGAATATATATATATATATATTTTTTTTTTCCCCTATGGAAAACTGGTTAGACTATTATATACAACATATTCCAAGTTCTTTTCAGTGTTTATGGAATTATAGACTTAAATAACCATCTATAATGAGATTGAGTATATAGTAGGCCTGGCAAAGTCCCAGCTGAAGAGGCCACATTTCAACTCTCACTGTCACAACTATTGTTTATTATTTCTGTTGGGGTTATAGCTGTTGTTGTTCTTGTCTCAGAACCTTGTGCTCAGTTTTAAAATGTTTGATGGAAAGAAATCCTATCCATTCACAGCCTTATTTCAAATAATGTAGTGTTTTAAAATTGATAGGAAAGGATAATAATTCTAGTTGGATTTTAAGTTTGTTTTTGACTCTCCAGCCACTCACTAATAAACAAGAAGGGGGAGCAAGGATTTTGGTTTTCTTAGGGGAGGGACCACGTTAAGATAGTAAACTTTGGTGTTTCTTCCTCCTCCTCCTCCTCCTCCTCCTCCTCCTCCTCCTCCTCCTCTTCTTCTTCTTCTTCTTCTTCTTCTTCTTCTTCTTCTTCTTCAACTGTGGTACATTGATAAAGGAATATTACAGAAGAATTCCAGAGAACATGAGTGTGTCACCTCAGAATCAATAAAAGATTTATGGTAACTCTTACTCGTGTAATAGTCCTCACTGTTCTGTCTGCTCAGCACGTGCTCTCCAGAGGCACTCCTACGGAACCTTTACTATTTCTTTTTATTTATGGGAACAAGGAAACTGTCCTACAAGAGTTAGTGACTATTGCTTAAGGGATATGATCTAGGACTTCCCAGCTTTTAGAAAGCATTCTTTAATAAAGCACACTCTGCTTTGTTTCCATTATGGCATTCTCACTTAGAGATTTCTTTGCCCTTCTCTCTCAAAAACCGGGAAAATACTTTTAATCAGCAAAAATTTTTTAACAACAGCAAGAAAGAGTAGGGCGGGGCTTGTCTTCAATAACTCAGTTTTTCCATCTGTCTTTTCCTTGCCAAAAATTAACCTCCTGAGGCTTTTTGTCAGATACCACGTAAGTCATTAATATCTGACCTGGTCTAGAAGGGCTTCATTAGGCTGCTGCTGGTATCCACTTACCCAGCAAAGTGAGCCATCAAGCACCCTCTAGTGTATATTGCCTATAGACTTTACCTATGAAATAGTAGAGTGCCTTTTAATCCCCCAAGAGAAAACTCTGGAACCATCTCCCATGTTGGGGGCCAAAATTTCAATTTAAGGTTTTAACCAAATGTTTGACTCATGTTCCAGTTTATACATTAATGTAATTAAATTTCCACTGAGACTGCCCTTGCCTCCAAAGGAAACATTACAGGGCTCCCAAACCTTCTTTCAGGAGGAAAATTTAGCAGAGGAGGTGCATTATAACATGTCCCTCTTTGTTAACAATCATCAGCAATACAGGGATTTGCATACCCTTAGAGAATAGGACTCAGACCACACACTCGTATCTCTGATCCCAGCAGGGAAATAAGCCAGGACAAAGTTTGAAGACTCCCCATCTTGAAAATTGATAAGGTAGACCTTCAAGTTAACATTCCATCAGTCCCTGGAAAACTTCTGGAGCCTCTGCTCCTTAGCTGTTTTCATGTGAAGGATTTTTAAGCCTTGCTCAGGAATTTTACAGTGAAAAGGTTGGGGAACATATCCTTTTAAAAGACTGTCCTTTTTAATATTTTGACTTCCCTTGAGAAATCTTTAGTCTCTCCTGCTGGGTGAAATACCTCCTCTTCTGTGCATGGAGAGCAGCAGTAACCTTTTTTTAAAGTTTTTGCATTTTGATGCTTCCTCCTCCCATCCAAGCTGTCTGTAGTACTTGGTACTTTTCCATAGGAAATCTGATTGACTTTCCTGAGTACCCAGCCAGCTAGTTACCCAATTTTCTTTTGGCTAGAAATAATCTCTTTTATAGGTGAAGAATCTTTTCAGGCAACTCATTTAGCTTGGAAGAGAGAGATGTGTCTAAGAATGCTTGAGCCATGTCTACTTGGAAGTAAAAGAAAAATCTTTAAGGTATCTGGTAAATGGTGGTAGAGGTAGCTTGACTATAACTCTGGGTCTGGATTGATACTTAAAAGCAGAGACCCATTTGAGAAACTGATGAAAACTAAGGGCCCTCTACCCAGGAAAATATACACATATGCAGAATTTTGTGTTCTGTGTTGGGGGCCAGGTCTAGACATCCGTGGACTCCAGGTGAAGAACTTTGACCTAAAAGAATAGAAATGTTCCTATTTTATACTTATGTATCATTACATAGTCTCCAAAACCCTCTTATATACATCATTTTTTAAAATTTTCTCAGCGCGCATTTGAGATAGGCAAAGGAGCTATTATTGTTCCCATTTTACAAATGAGGATTACCGGTGTTAAGCGCTGAAATGTTAAGAAATGGAGAGGGGGAGAGAGAGAGAGAAAAAACCACTGGTGATTATCCTGTGTAATATGACTTTATGTACTTGAAAAGGAATTGTTTTCTCTTGGCCTGATCCTCTTCAGGGTAAATAGATCTTCTGTCCTCCCCATGAGTCCTATTTTTCTTAATGTATTAACTCTGTTCTTAACAGCCTTAAATTGTGAAAATCAGATTTGGACCCAGTTCTCTTTATATCCTGTGTTGGGTATAAAGAAAGGATCGCCTCATTCTATTCTCCGACCTTTCAAATAACCTTTTCTTTTCTGCCTATGAATATGCCTTCATGGTTGTAGGCACAGACAGGATGAAGTGGTTGGCCAAGGAGAGAATCAGGAGCATTAGGGCTGCATTATTCATGCTCGGAGTTGAGTGTTAGAGCAGTGGTTCCCCGAAGCGTAGTCCCCAACCAGCGGCATTAAATCACCTGGGAGCTTGTTGGAAATGCAAAATCTTTGGCCCCACCAAGATTTACTAAATCAGAAACTCTGGGAATGGGGCTTAGTGCCGCCTTTTAGTAAGCCCTGTGGATGATTTTGATGTACGTAGCGTAGCGTTTGAGAACTACTTTGTTAGATAAACTTGTTAAGTAGTAAGGCTTTTCCTGTCAGTGATAGTGTCCTTAAATGTCTTCTAGTTGGATTTGGCATAGATCTGCAGCTCCCTCTGGCTCAGGTCTAGTCAGTTAAGCCTTGGACCAACAAGTTCCCTTTCACCTGAGTGAGGAAAACCCAGAAGCAGCTGAGAGTGTACTAGGAGGCGCAGTTTAGTGATTGACTCTGCAAGCAGAAAAAGACTGGTCTGTCTTATTTCGTGAAATTACGAGTAAGAGATCAGGATTGTCATGGGTGATAGTGAATCATATTTGAGTTCAGTTAATTTCTTTTTTTTTTAATTTTTTTTAAATTTTATTTATTTATTTGACAGAGATAGAGACAGCCAGCGAAAGAGGGAACACAAGCAGGGGGAGTGGGAGAGGAAGAAGCAGGCTCATAGCGGAGGAGCCTGATGTGGGGCTCGATCCCATAACGCCAGGATCACACCCTGAGCCGAAGGCAGACGCTTAACTGCTGTGCCACCCAGGCGCCCCTGAGTTCAGTTAATTTCTGTTTCGATTTTTGGTAGTGACATTGGGCAAAGTTGCTACATAAAGAGCTGTTAGAGTAGCCATTCTATGTTAGATTAGCCAAATTCTATGAATAGCCATTTCAGAATTGTTGAATCAGAGCCCCAAGATCATCGGGCTGATATCATTTCTAAGACCCAATCTAATAAAAAAGTAAATTTAAAATGTAATTTTATTTATTTTTATTTATCTTTTTTTTTTAAAGATTTTTGTTTATTTCTATGACAGAAGGAGAGAGAGAGGGAGAGCGCACGCACAAGCAGGGGGAGCTGGAGAGGAAGAAGCAGGCTCCCTGCTGAGCAGGGACACCCCCCCACCCCCCATGCCATCGCTGAGCGGGACCTGGGATCATGACCTGAGCCAAAGGCAGTCACTTAACCAACTGAGCCACCCAGGCGCCCCTATTTATTTTTTTTAAGCGTAATTTAAAATAAGTTTAAAGATAAATTAAGAGGAGTGGGGTGGGGCTAGTGTACCTAGGATTAGGACCAGGGGACTTTTTCATCTTCTGATTAATATCATAAGGTGTGGTGTGGTAGAAAGAACTTTGGCTCTGTGGTAAACACAGGCTCCTGTTCCAGTCCCATTGCTGACTTGCTGTGAGACCTCCAGCAAATCATTTGTTCTCTCAGGGCTGCCCTTCCCTAATTTGTCAGATGGGGATAATGATGCCTACTTTGTAAGATTGTTATACTGATTAATAGAAATAACATATATGCAGGGCTATATGTACCTAGTAGGAACTTAATAAATATTAGCTCTCCTCCCTTTATTCCATCCTTTCAGAGATCTTTTCTCTCAAAATAAAGATTATCCTACAAAAATAATCTACCATTTTATGTTCTTTCTTGTGCTCAACAAGCAGTCTCTTTTTTTAAAAGGAAGAATTCAAATCGCATTCCCACTCCTGTCTCTGTAACAGTTGAATGTAGCTTTCCTATTCACTTAGTCCTTTCCAGGAATCAACAAATAAATAATGTGATTCTTTGCCCTTTCATTTGACTCTTTATTTGATATGTAACAAGGTCATTGTGATTCTGAGGACTCTGAGGAAATAGGAAATGCTCCTTTGTAGTCAGACTTCCCAGGAAACGCACAGTTTTTGAAAAAAACAGAGTCACTCACCACCTAATCAGCAACAATCTTGAGATGGGACTAGGAGCCATATGTCAAAACCCATGTAAAAGATGGACAATTAAAAGTAAAGCAACAGGCTAAGCTGATTTCCTTGGTGACAGAGCTAAAACCAGCGTCCTCAGCCCGACGAACCCAAGGACACAGCGTGTGGAGTAGAGGCTGCCTCAGCGTTTGGCACCATTTTTTTTCTTACCTTCTTAATAAATTCCCTCATTGTGTTAGTGACTCTGTAGTTAATTTTTTTCTAATGAGACTAGGTTAACTAAAATCATCTGACACGGAAAAGGAGGAGGTAAGGTTAAAAAGGAACCTAATTAGCAAGTTAATTATAGCAGGCAAAAAAAGTGCACGCGTTATATAAATAAGCTATTGTTGTGCGCATGCAAGTTGGGCCTTGTCAAGGGACTTGTTAAGGTTTAGAGGTCAGAGGATCCGTGTAATTAGGTGTTTAGGGAAAAAAATAAATAAAAGCAAAACAGCTACCAGAATTAGGAATGGTTGATGAGCCACTAACAGAAATGCCTTATTAAACGGCTCTACTGCTAGAGGGGTTGTTGGAGCTGCTTCAGGGATTCCAGGGAAGGGCAGCACCCCCCCCCC
>NW_024425563.1:22571759-22616925 GCF_017311325.1 Ursus maritimus | reverse complement strand
CCCCCCCCCCAAAAAAAAGCCAGCTGGAACCAGAGCCAACAGAATTGCTGATGAGGAAAGTTTAAAGGCCTAGCCACAAGGGTCCCTGGACCAGAGAGGTGGCAGTAGGGCTGGTAATGTCATTATGCTGGGCAACAAGAAGAAATACATTGTCAATGGCAACTCTGGGATTAAAGCCCAGGTGAGGCTAAGCTCTTACTTAACCAGGCTTGCTGCCGCGATAGCCATTATTGCAATAGGCCGGCTGCTTTCTCCCTCCTTTGCTGCTTTCATCCCTGCTTCTGGCATAAGGTGAGCTGCCCCTCTCCTAACACTCTCTTTCCCTCCCTCGCCTGTTGGAAGAAGGTATTTCTCTCTGAAATGGTAAAGGAGGGTTACCTTAAAGGACTCTGATTTCAGACAAGGTGGAAAAGATAGGGATAGAATGTACCAGAGTACCCCACCTGGGGTGGGTAGATGACTGTATTACGGGGTGAAGAATGTAATGACATTTAAGGAGAATTGAGAATTGGGCACCAGAGATGACCTACTTAAGCCCTGCGTTCTGGTTGTCAGTAAAAGATAAACATTTATTTCTTGGGAAAAGTGTATATAACTAATTCTATATAAGTGGTTAGTCTCTTTCTAATATTCTTCTGTCTTAAATTTGAGGTCAGTGTCTAGTGAGTAAACAAGACTTAGAACCGTATGTTTCTGAGTGGAGAAAGCCAGCGTAGCCTCCTCTTCTTTAGTGCCAAAAGAGCTGGTGGGAGGAATCACTGTAAATGGAGAAGACTAGAGAGAGCTCAGTTTAGGGAAACTGGATTGAGAAGATGAGCAGCCAGATAGCTACACGGTTTAGTGTGATTGGGGTAAAGTGGTGTGCACCCACCCACTCCTGATCCCACACATCTAGAGAAGCAGAGTGGTCGGCCCCCTCTAGTGGTATGTGGGTGGGAGGGGGCATTGCTTATCTGAGGCAGAGTTTATCTGTTACTTTTTTTTCAAAGGAAGTAGTGACTCATCCTAGCTTTTGGAAAGTCAATTACTACTCCTTCTCCTAGATGGGCCTCTTAAAAAAAGAAAATCATTGTCTTGAACGAGGGTGGTGAAATGAAAGCCAGAGTTTTCAGCTGGACTGCTTTCCCCCTCCCTATCTTCTCACCCACCTTCCCCTGCCCCGCTTTTTTTGCCCTGAAAATTCTTTTAACTTTAGATTTGGCTTATGCTTACCATATTTCCTTAATATTGAACCAAGTACAGACAGTGAAGCTAGAATAGGCTACTTCAGATTCGTTGTTTCAGCATGTGATTGCCGGAGCATGTAAGGGTGAATAAGACGCACAGCTCCTGCCTTTATGGAGGATACAGGTAGATACATTCAGTGTGGTAAGTGCTGTGCTAGGAGGAGTACATGGAAGTTCACGTATATCCCATGGGAGTGCATAGAAAGAGCACTGTATCTTTTTGAAATAAATTGCTACTTTAGCAAAATAGCCAATTTTGCCAATTTTTCACTTTGCAAAGAGCTTCTGATCCAAAGAATTTTCCTATTACTGAAAACAATTTGCAAACTCTAAGGTACTAACACAGGCTCCATTTGTTGTTATAGCTGTGAAAACGCTATGAATTCCCCTAAAAGGCATGCTAAGCTAATGCAGTTTGGCGTTAGTCTCCTCGTCTCAATATTCAAATGACTCAGTAGTTGCCTCTAACTGCAGGAAATAGAGCCGTCAGGTGCTGCTTTCTCTCTGGTGGGCTGTGTCTGTGTTCTGCCCACCAAGGAACCATCTTTTTATCATGAAAGGTAGTTGTCAGATCTTTGATCCTTCCTGCCTCCACGCCACCTTGGATCCAGAATAATCCAAGCAATTATACAAACATTCAATTAGAGAGAAAGAAAAAACGTTATTTGTTGAATAAATTATATAAGCTTTGATTTGTAAAGTGCTGGAACCTCCAACAGTAGGAGAAAGAGATAATACTATAAGAAAATCGTCGGATATTGGTCCAAAATGCAACCTCCAGAGTATTGCTATCTATACATAGTCAGTCCAGTCCTCTATCTACTCCTTCTACGTGAAAAATCATTCTCTCCAAAAAGTCTTAACATTCCAAACATGGGTTGGTACAATCAGACCAACTGCAAAGAAAGGTAAGATCCTGTAATGCAAGCCTTCAGCTGCTATCTCAGAATGAAGGTTGTTTTCCTTCATATAACGAACGTTCTTTTTCTTAGCAGATCCAATTTGCTGACCAGAAGCAAGAATTCAACAAACGTCCCACCAAAATTGGACGTCGCTCTCTGTCTCGTTCCATTTCTCAGTCATCTACTGACAGCTATAGCTCAGGTGAGTACTGAGCTGCTATGGACCCACCTGTGGAAGCTAACTAAGTGTGATCAGTAGCCCCTCCTGTCTATTTAAGCACCATCAAACTTGTGCTTTGAAATAGACATTTTGACTCTCGGTCGAAATTTAGACCAAAATTCTAGATGGAATCTTTGGATTCCTTGAGGACTCAAAGCGGAACCTAATAGAGATCTCTTCTTCCAATAAAGGCAGAAGAGGGTGACTAACAAACCTGATTTCTGATTTATTCAGAGGGTGGGCGTATGTAACTTATTGATGACCTTCACTGAACAGCATGTATAAAGACTTGTGTTGTTCTCCATTCTTTGAAAATAGAAGAGGAGTTCCCCATCCCTCCATTCAGAACTTGCAGATTAATGGGGAAACCTTAATTGCACCAAGAAACAATGAAAACGTTCAAGTGGGGCTTAGTTCCACAGAGCCCTTTGCTTTCTCTTCTAAGCTGTGACATTGCATTGCTTGTCACCCCTTCCTTCGTGTGCAGTGGCATTAATTCAAATCTGTGGGCTCTGGAGCTATCATTTCATGCCCGATGAGCTATTACCACGTGGAACCCCTTAAAGGCACTAGCCGTTTCTGCAGCGATGCCTGCTCTGTACCTGATCTAATATGGGGCTGTTTCATTTTGCTCTTGTGTTGGAATATAATAGGAAGCTGAATGTTCGCCCTAGTTCTCTCTTCACATTATAAATAGTAATATTCTTCAGAAATTTTTCATCGTGACCTGAAATTTTGTTTGTTCTTCTCACAAATAGGAAAGTAGTATTTGTTATATAAAGTTGTAGAAAGCTTGTTTGGGAAGCTGTAACTTTTAGGTTGGGTGGATTATTGTTTACACTTGTTACATTTCTCTTTTTACTCCCCCTTACCCCCAAAACAGAATGATGTAAATCCCTATGGACTTTTATGTAAAGATATGTGTAAAAACTGTGTACCTATCTTATTGTGCTGAAATAACCAGTGTTGAGAATTCATGAACCAGTTAATATAACTCTATAAGCCATAATAATTGTGAAAATGTGAATTATAAAATGGTGTGTAACCTTTTAGACTGTGAGTTTGTACATATTACTTAAAGATTGATACTAAACAGTAACATACTAAGTTTTAACGCCAGCTCAGTCTTCATCCTACACGCTAGATCTGCATTTCCAGTTGTGTTCCTGCAGAGAAAACCGATGCCTGCCTTCCTACTGAACCCTTATATGTAGGGAGGGTACTTATGAAATATTTATTTACCTCGAAAGTGTGACTGATGCCCTTGGTTTCTAAGTGAACGCGTATTTGCCTTCATTCGTGAGTGGTATTGACTGATGTCACCCTGGAAAACTTGGACCTTTTAGGTTGAACTACACGTAGTTGCAATTTTTATAGTAAAAAATTGTCACCCTTCTCTGTCCATTTAAGGATATTAAGTTCAAGAGCATGGAGCCAAACCATTCTGGAAATAGAAAATAACTTATGATCAATTATTCAGCTTCCCACTGGATGCTAGAATTACCTTGTTGGCATCCCTGACAAATGGCCATCTGGTTTCTTTGGGAACATTCTAGATGATAGGGTGATTCTTGCTTTATCTAGTTATTTAGCTCTGGTAAGCTCTCATATAAAATATTTTATTCTCAATAAAATCCCTGGAATTTAATGATTTTACATAGATATAAAAAAATCACCATTTTCAGGGCATCCCACTGTCCTGGTTATCCTCATCTGGGTATATTCCAGAGTAAGTGTCCTTTTAAAAATATGCCTATGGCTATAATATTCCATTTACAGTCTGAAATCATCTATAGGAAGTGTTATTTCCATAAACTCAGTGCTTTTAAAATGAAACCTAAATGATGTTTACTTCTCTCTTTTTTTAGATTTATTTATTTATTTTAGAGAGAGAGAGAAAGGGAGTGGGGGTTGGGGGAAGGGCAGAGGGAGAGAAAGAATCTCAAGCAGACTCCCTGCTGAGCACAGAGCCTGATCCCTATGATCCCTACGACCCCAAGATCATGACCTGAGCCAAAATCAAGAGCCAGATGCTTAACCGGCTGAGCCACCCTGGCGCCCCGATGTTTGCTTCTTTTGCAGCTGTTTCATATACACCATTACCTCGTCTTGTTTTTGTTTTTTGTTTTTCTCCCATGAACAATGGGCAAGCCCTGGAGTGGGAGTTAGGAGAGACCTACTTTCTGGGCTTTGATCCATGTATGATTTGTTTGTGTGATCTTGGAAAATTCTTGCAGCGTGTGATGTTCCTAGGAGAGAGTTACAATGAGAAGTTCACAGTGTTCACGATGAGAAGTTACATGAGGTGATACAGAAAATGCTCCATATCTAGTAAATGAAAAGCCAGGAATACGGAACTGACTTACAGCTCTCTAAATACAGGAAGATACGCAAATGCACGTCAATAAAAACTTGGAACCCATTTTCAGCATACATTACAGTAGCATTGGAGAGCCGCAAGACTGAGCCTTGGCTCTCTCTATTTATACTCTCCCCACGAGAGTTCATGCAGCCTCATAATTTTAAATACTGTGTATCGACATTTGAGCCTCAGGTTTTCTCTCAACCTCACATCTCTCCCCTACACGTTAGAGCCATATATCCAACCACCTGCTCAGTCCTTTCACTTGGATGTTTTATAGGCATCTCCCATGTCTTAAAACTGAGCTCCTGGGCGCCTCGGTGGCGCAGTTGTTAAGCGTCTGCCTTCGGCTCAGGGCGTGATCCCGGCGTTCTGGGATCGAGCCCCACATCAGGCTCCTCCGCTGGGAGCCTGCTTCTTCCTCTCCCCCTCCCCCTGCTTGTGTTCCCTCTCTCGCTGGCTGTCTCCGTCAAATAAATAAATAAGATATTTAAAAAAAAAAAAAACCTGAGCTCCTGTGTTCCGGGTTTGCCGCTCCTCAGTTATTCACAGCACTACAGCCAGATTCATTCTCTTGAAATAAGTCAGGTCATATCAGTTCTCCCCTCCAAACCCTCCAATGCTTCCCAATCTCACTCGGAGTAAAGTTCTTAAAACGGCGTACACAGCCCTATACCATCCCATTATGTTTCTAATCACATCGCTGCGTTCCCAAACTTCCCTCCTCTTCCAGCTAGACATTTCACTCCAGCCATACTAGCTTCCTTACTGCTGTTTTGTTATTTCAAAACATGCCAGGCACTCTCCTGCTTTAAGTTCTTTGCATTTGTTATTTCCTCTGCCTGGGGTGCTCTGAGATACCCTAGCTGGGTATCCTACCTTCTTCAGTTCTTAAGTACATTCTCATTGAGGCCTATCCTGGCTAGTCTCAAAATTGTACGAATACCCCACCCAACATTCCCTATCAAAGTCTCTTCCTTTATTTTTCTCCATGGCACTTATTATCATACAACATACTATGTATTTTACTAGTTTATTATTGTTCCTCCCCTTACTTGAATAAGAGATCCATGAGAACAGAGATTTGTCTGTTTTGTACTGTTCTATTCCCAGCATTTAGAAATGCTTGACACGTAAGAGGTGCTTGATAAATAAACATTGGTGAAAGGTGTCCAGAGCCCTATATTTTATATTCTTGTTGAGGTCTCTGATATACTCTGTATGTGAATAGCTAGAAGAAGGTTTATGACATTTCAAAAAAAGGTACCTCCCTCTCCAGAGTGTTTGTTTTGCTGAAGTTACCTGGAGGTTTGGGCAGTCTGTGGCCTGCTCTCCCTGCCTACAGACCCTAGTGCAAAGCTTTGCTGTGCTTTCATTTAGGAGTCTCTACCAACCTTTCCCTACCAGGGCTCCTTATCAGAATCACAGAGCACAGAAAGGAATTGGAGCTGCTGTATGCTCAGTTCTCCGAAGGATGGTTCATAATTAGTACCCTTCCAGATGGATAGAAGAGAAGTTAATCGATGTATTCTATGGATGCTTCAAGGCATTAGGGCTTAATTCTAGTGGAATCCAGGTTGCAAAGGGCTACATTAATTCCTAAAATTCCTGCATTGTGCCTGAAATTGTTTATAAGAAACAAACTTCTGAAAACTCTTTCCCTAAGCACAGAACCTTATGAAAACAAATGAACAGAAGAGACTTCTTTCAAGTCAAATCGTTCTCAGTGATGTATTTCTGAAAAAGCTGCCTTTGCAGTGAGTTAATTGGTTAAAGATAAGAAAAGAAGGCTGAAGTCCCTTAGTTCATAATTGGTTCTTATAAAACTTATAAAGTATTTTCAGATTTTTCCAAATAACAAAGTTTTGTTTGTTTGTATTTTGGGTGCTAACATAGCTTTTCACATATTTCTATAGCGTTATTCATCAATGAAATCTGCTGCACATTGACACACAGGTCCCTACTGTTATTTCCATTGCCAAATGAATAGATTGGGCCTAAGGGGAATTGTCTGACTTAAAATAGTCTAATAGGACTAATTCAACTGGGATTCTGACTGCTTCTTCTCCTAGTAATAACCCACAATATCACAGCTGCTAGGAGGTAAGGTTTAATCAGGCTTGAGCCATAGAACATATGTATGCATGTTCTGTGGGATAGATTATGGATTAGTGATTCAAGAGTTATATTTTGGTTCTGGGGATCATGAAACAAGAGAACACCCCATGGTAAAGTTATATTGTGCTTTATGTTACCATTCTACCTAGACATTGAACCCTTTTGTACTCTCATTTATTCATGTGATTTTTCTGGTGGTAGTTAGGGGAAGGAGAGAGCATGGGAAAGCAAGGATCTGTTATATTCCCTATTTTACAAGTGGATAAATTGAAAATTGGTCACAACCAATTAGAGGTAAAGCTAGAGCTAAGGTCTTAGGCCGTACTTCAGTTGGTTATTGCCTTGATTATCAGTTGTTCATTTTTAATTGAATTATGGCTCTGGGCTTCAGAGTGTGACAATTGTAAACATTTTAGAAATTACGCAAGCCTGTGTATACATATGTGTTGGGTTTCTCTAAATTTTCGTAGGAAAAAACCTTTGATGCTATCTCAAATATTTTCATGAATGTGCTACTTTAAATATAGTGACAGAAATAAGTATGGATTCAAAAAACAAATGTCATGCTCGTTCAGGAATAATCTTTCTACTGTGTTTGCAGAAATACCACTCTCTCGGTCTGGGTCTGTCAGCCATTTTGCATTCACATATTAGTACGCTCTAAACAACTAATACTTTTTTTTTTTTAAGATTTTATTTATTTATTTGACAGAGATAGAGACAGCCAGCGAGAGAGGGAACATAAGCAGGGGGAGTGGGAGAGGAAGAAGCAGGCTCATTGCGGAAGAGCCTGATGCGGGGCTCGAACCCATAACGCTGGGGATCACGCCCTGAGCTGAAGGCAGATGCTTAACCACTGTGCCACCCAGGCGCCCCTAAACAACTAATACTTTTGTTTCTCACCTGATAACAGGTCTGCACAAAGGACTCTCTGAAAACAAATCCATTGTGGCTCAAATAAAAACATCGATTGAACTAACTATAACCAGTTGACTACTATGAAGAAAATAAAATACTGTATTTGGGGAATTTTTTTAGAGTGGGGAGGTGGTATAATAATTTCTTCTTGAGAGAGAAGAAAACAACTCAAGCCAAAAATTGGAGTGCTTCTCCTAAGAGGAAATTTTGGGGGTTATTTTTGCTGTTGTTGTTTGTGTGTTTTTTTTACCCTGACTCATCCTTAGAAGCTAGAGAGGCATAGGAGAGGAATGCTATTCTGGGTAGAGTTAGCACTCCAGTCTCAACCTTTTTCATCACTGCCAGCCAACCACCTGCTGCTTGGTTAGATTAGTAGATGACAGAGGTTGACAAAAAAGTAACTGCTAAATAATATTATATGCATGTCATTCCTTCCCCATTCAAAATCCTGAAGCTGAGTAAGAACCTTTAAAAATGTTATAGCTGGTATTGAATTAAAAATATTTGCAAAAGCCAACAATAATATCAGATGGCATTTATTGAGTGCTTAATTACTTTATATCAAACATTGCACTAAGCAGTTTATTTACATTATCTTATTTAATATTCTCAACAACTTGACTCCGAAAGTTATGTCTTACTATTATGCAGTCAGCTTCGTAGCACATATTATAGCCGTAGGACAAGAAAAACTCCAATTAATTTTGTAATCAGTTATTTCATGTCTGACTTACCTATTAGACTGAAAACTCCATGAAGATAAAGACAATCCATATTTGTTCTGTATACCCAGCACTTAGACTCTGCCTGGTATACAGTAGACACAAAATAAAAATTTGTTGAATGAACAACTGAATGTGTGAATTACTGGATTCATGAATGAATTAATAATTCTATTAATCAGGTTCTGGAACACCTTTTATATACCCGGAAATAGAGACTGAGACTTCGAAGTCTGTCTGACTCCAGAACACATATGCACTATATTTAAATGTCCATTGGAGAATATAGAAATCATCATGCCTCTAGAAAAGGATTTGAAATTTCAGGATATCCTGAACGTAAACACTTTCTTCAAAAGTAATTATGCTATAAATTATGATCAAGATTAGGGATGGCCATTATCTTTCTTCCCTCAGGTGGTAGAAGCATGGTTCCCCTAAGCCTCCAACGTATAAACTATTTCTGAGTATTGATTAGTGAAACAGATGACTGCCCAGGAAGCTGTTTCTGGGCTCTGTTGCCAAAGGTACTTTGAACTCTTGCTCACCCTAGGAGGGAGAACCACAGACTTTTTATACAGATTAGTACCTTTCAAGAACAAAAGTCCTTTTGGGGATTTACTAATTCCCTCACCTCCCTTGGTGCCCATGTTCATTCTTGTTGCCTCGTGTTAGGACTTTGCTCTAGGGCAGTTTTCCAGCTCCAAGAGAGACACTCGGGCCCCCTGCTGCCCAAACATTTTGTAGTGCCATGCCCGATTAACTGGGCAAGGTCAGACTTGCCTTTTACAGCCCTCCCAGATATAGATCCTTTGCTAAGAAATCCCAGAAATGCCTTAATTCTCTGGATGTAAGTAGATCAGAGCACCATAGACCTTAAGAGCTCTATTTGCAGTTTTTCCCTTAAAAGTGATGGAGGTACTTCTTATCCCATTGAGAGATATGTAATGCCTTATAGACAGAGCTTTATATCCCCAAACCTCCCCTCCCCCTCAAAAAAAAAAAAAAAAAAACCACCAAAAAACCCCACAACAAACCTTGAGGACTCAGGAAGAAACTATCCTCTGAAACTTAAACATAAATCATGGAAGGAAATTAAATCATCCAGTAAATGATTTGCAACTACAGAATTGTATGAAGACTGAAAAGACCTCAGCTAAACATGGGAGTAGCGCAGCTGCCTGGTAGCCACAATCAAAAGTCTGAGACCTTCCACCCTCTAGCGTATATCGCCGAATGGATTAATCATCAGAACAGTTTAGTATACCAAAGGAGGATTTATCCACTTCTTTAGGAGCTGAAAATGCCTGTTGCCCGGCCCACTGAGGCCAGCCAGAAGGGAGAGCACACTGAATACTTCATTGTCAATATCTAATTGGGTCTGCAGGCATAGTTCAGCCTCATCAGAGCCAGTCTTTAAAAGAAAGCTCTGTTGTCAGACAAACACTTTTTGTGTGGTTCTTAATTACTTTCCCATGGGTTTCTTGTTCTCTAGGTCTTATCTGTTCAGTTATTGTACTAAAACACAAATTACAACAGGCATCGAAACAGCAGACAAAGAAGGGTAGCTTGGATCCGAGAAACCCATAGGTTAATGACCGTGATCTCGCACTGAGAACTTTAACCTGTTGCTGCCGTGGTGTAACCTCTCTCTTTTTGCGTATTCAAGGAGCTCTCATGTTCTGAAGATCGTTCGCCCTAGATTCCAAGTTAATGCTATCCAGGGGGAATGTCTTTGGCAACCTCTCTCAGCTTCCTCCTCCTGACCTGTGGCTAGCACTTTCCATGGAGGTGACCGAGCCAGCTCCACAGTGCCGTTTTAGATGCTTACCATTCAGGTGTACATTTGTGTGGTGTTGGATCACTAGACAAGCCTCGGTTCACTCCATGGTTTGGTATTCCAGAGGAAGCCATTTTTTTCCCTGAGGGTTTTTTATTCTGTCATTTCAGCGGCTTCCTATACAGATAGCTCTGATGATGAGACATCTCCCCGGGATAAGCAGCAAAAGAACTCTAAGGGAAGCAGCGACTTCTGTGTCAAGAACATCAAACAGGCAGAGTTTGGACGAAGAGAAATTGAAATTGCTGAACAAGGTAAAGAAAGCAAGCACTTTTTCCTTCTCAAGTTGCCGGTGTCTTTTTGTCCATGTTAATCCTTTTTATGTCCTGGGGTCTAGTAGCTTGTGAAATTTAAGTGTGGTTTTAAAGAATACTTATTACAAAAGAAATCTGAACTTAGCAAACACTGTGGGGAGGGAGTGAACTCTGGTGGGTCTAGAAGGAACTCCTATACCAGGAAAAGGCTAAGAGAGTGTGGATAAGGAGGATTGGGGTATAAGGAATCCGAACTCTGGAGCATTTGCCTCTGAAAGTCTCTTCGAATGAAAAATCAGGTTCAGTATCTTGATGCCTTGAGAAACCCATTCTAACAAAGAACCTGATCAGGGGAAGACTCTTCTCTTAAGAGAATAAGTTCTTCTGTTTATTCTTTCTCATTCCCTCCTCTCTAATAGTGCTGTGTATGTATTGTGCCTTTTCAGAAATGCCTGCGCTGATGGCTTTGAGGAAGAGAGCTCAAGGAGAAAAACCTTTGGCTGGAGCCAAAATTGTGGGTTGCACCCACATCACTGCTCAGACTGCTGTGAGTCCCTTTTCTTTCTCCACATAATAATGGTTAATAATAGCCACCAGCTGTTGAGTGCTTGCAACCTGTCAAGCAGCAGATTAAGAGCTTAACAAGTATTAGTTCATTAATCCTCATAATGGCCAGGTAAAGCAGGTATTCCTGTTTCTGTTTTACAAATGAGGAAGCCCAGGCTCAGAGTGCTCAAGTAATTTGTCCGAGGTCATACAGCTAGTAAGTCATAGAATCCAGATTTGAACTTCAATATATCTGAGTCCCAAGTTTATGCTTTCTCTGTGCTACACTGCTTTCCCCTTATCTTCCCTTCCAGTCTCATTTCTATAAGGCAGCTCTCTTCGGCTGCTTTCAGCTGCAAGTGAGAGAAAACCTGATTCAAACCTGGCTCATACATAAAGGAATTTACTATATGACATAGCTAGGAGTCCAGCGGTAAGGTGGACTTCAGATGCGGGATCTCAGGGCTCCAGTTTCATCTGTCTGTGATTTTCTTGGAGCTGCCTTGTCACTTGCTTACTTCATCCTGAGGTTCATAGCAAGATGCTTACAGCTCTTTGAGCCATCACAAATTGACATGAAGAGTAAGGACCATTTCTTCCTTTCCCCCAAGAGCAAGAAAACCTTTCCCAGAAGGCCTCCAGGATATTCCATCATGTGTCATTGAACTGGGTCACATGTCCATGGCCCCCCAGTCCTGCTGAGAGGACTGGGGTTACCATGCTTGATTTAGACCAGCGATTCCCACCCCGTCAGATTCAGTGTCTCCTTTTCATAAAAAATATTTTTGTAATGCCTCGTATTATCGTAGAATGAAATTAAAATATAGCATACCTCGGTACACTTTTTTTTACATTAATATAAAATCTTAACTGAAATATGAAGGAGGAATAAAAAAAGTAATTTATAATGAAATAATATGTGTCTCAATATGTAAATGCTTCAGCACAAGCATAGTGGGATACTCAGATATTTGTACCTCCTTACAACATTACTTGAACGAGGGATGCCTGGGTGGCTCAGTCCGTGAAGCGTCTGCCTTCAGCTCAGGTCACGATCCCAGGGTCCTGGAATCGAGCCCCACATCGAGCTCCCTACTCAGTAGGGAGTCTGCTTCTCCCTCTGCCTGCCGCTCCCCCTGCTTGTGCTCTCTCTCTCTCTCTGACAAATAAATAAATAAAATCTTTTTTAAAAAACCCAAAACATGATTTGAATGAGAATGCCACAAATGTAGATAGAAATGTGTTATTGGTTCTGGAGCATCAGAGTGGCACTGCCAAATTATATGATTTTCTGAATCGTATCATAATAAACTATAAACAACTTTTTAAATTTCTAAACAACTACAAAAAGTGTGTGTTTTCTCTTAATTTACATACTTGTTGCATTCCTGGAAAAGTATTATTATTTTGTATTGAAACTCCAAAAACAGTTTTTGTTAACATGTAAAGTGAAATAAGGTTCTAAACTTGGATCATTATAAATAGGGTTCTCACACATGTGAACTTTCATTGGAACATTTGAAAACTGTACTAAATGTGGCGTGGTTTTGTTGTAAGAGACGGTCCTGTACTTTCAAAATGTCAAAACCTTTCGTTCTGATCACTAAATGACAGGTGCATTCCCCTCCGAATTAATGTGACAACCAAAAATGCCCCCACAGTTTTCCAGAGCTCCTCTGTCGAGAGCCGCTGACTCACAGCCATCATCAAGGATGTGAGAGATGTTGAATTGCTAACCATAATGAGACCACTATAGGAAATTGATGTATTGAGAATTGGTCTGAAATCTTTTGTATGATTTATAAGACTCAGGTCATCTGAATGGTTAGATCAACTTTCAAAAGATATCTCCCGAAGCGTAGCACTTATTTATATGGCCACATTCCTGATTAAGTACAGCAGAGAGTCCTTAAGACGCAGACAGCTACTGTGAACATCCTTACCATGAGACTTTTCTGGATTACGTGTTCTCTAAGGGAAAAAAATACCTTGACTGCCCAAAATTAATATAATAAATTGAAAACTCTCTTTTTGGAGCTACAGACTAATTAATCGAGGCAGAAACTCTCTTGGAATCTTTTTTGGGCTTCCCCAGTCAGAGACATGAGACTTCAGTGTGGAGGCTTAAAATAGTAAGTGCTTCTGTACTGTCTCATGTTGCTAAATTCTATCTAGTTTCTTTTTTACCCCCTGGCTCACCAAACATTACCACCTTTCAGGGTTCCCTTTCATTTTCTATTGAATGGAGTAATCAAATTTAGTTTACCAATTTTAGTATTATTTTGTTATTCCCTCTCCACGTTTTTTCTTTTTCCCTTAAAAAAATAATTACAAAGGAATTGCTTTGTTTTTAATCTCAATTTTCTTTTTCTGATTACAAAAGTAGCTCATATTCATTTTATAATACTCAATCATTACCCCAATCATTAGCATAAAAGGCAATCTCCTATAATCCCGTGTTCCAGAAGTAACTATCATAGTTAATGGTTTCCCATCCATGTTTCTAATTGACTTGGATCTATTTATATTTTTTAGGCGTTTTTCCATAGTTCCTTCTAATAAGCAGATTCTTTTGCTACTCTCTCTAAACAGTCGTGATTGAAAGTCGGGTTAAACCAGCTTCTAAGCTCTGTCCTCCTTCCACTCCTATCTACCTTCACTCCTGCTTGAGCCCTAATAGCCAGCAGTCTTGACTTGACAATTCTTTAAACAGTTCTTATATTCTTGGCCCCAGTCAGTTTTCTTTTCTAGTTAATTTATATTGCCCTGTAGGTAAGTCTCAGTATCCCTCTTTTGTTTGACAAATTCAAGAATCCTAGCTATAGGAATTCAGAAATTCTTTAAGGTGAAAAATAAAATGAGAGGGAAAAAATGGGATCAAGTATTGAAAGGTAGTATGGACTAGAAATTAAGATATATGAGTAGTTCTGCTATTAACTTACTAAGTGGCCTTGGACAAATTACTTTAGGGGGCTCCCTGTTCAGCGGGGAGTCTTCTTCTCCCTCTTCCTCTTCCATTCCCCCTCCTTGTGCTTTCTCTCACTCTCTCTCCTGCTCTCTGCCAAACAAATAAAAATCTTAAAAAAAAAAAAAAAGTAAGGATCAAATCAGTGAAATAAATTTTTTAAAATAATTTTTTAAAAATAATTAAAAAAAAAAATTTTTAAGGGGCACCTGGGTGGCTCAGTCGGTTAAGCATCTGCCTTTGGCTCAGGTCATGATCCCAGGATCCTGAGATCGAGCCCAAGTTGGGCTCCCTGCTCAGCAGGGAGGCTCCACGCCCCATACTCTCTGTCTCTCTCAAGTAAATAAAATCTTTAAAAACAAAAACATTAAAATTTAAAAAATAATAAAAATAATGTTAAAATTTGAAATAAACATGGATTTATAAATAAGTTGCAAGTATAGTATGGATCACTTTTTTCTTAGCCATTTGAGAGTAAGTTGCCAACCTGATGCTCCTTCACCCACAAATACTTCAGTGCATATTTTCTACAAACAAGGACATTCTCTCATTCAACCAGTACAGCTATTCAAAATCAGGAAATTAACATTAACGTATATTACCGTCTAATCCTCCGACCTCATGCATCTCATTAATTGTCATCCCCTTTTCGTCTCCTTTAGTCTGGAACAGTTCATCAGTCTTTCTTTGACTTTCATGACCTTGACACTTTTGAAAATTATAGATGAATTATTCTGTAGAATGTGCTCAATTCCACTTTTCCTGATGCTTCCTTATTATTAAATTCAGGCTATGCGTTTTTGGTAGGAAATGATGCTGCATTTTTTTTCATTGAGTCTTATCCGGTGGCACGTTGATTTAGACTTGATTTATCATTTGTCAAAAAGATGTTCATTTTGATCCTTTGCTTGAGGTGGTGTCTGCTAGACTTTTTCACTGTAGAAGTTATTTTCCCCCTTTATAATTAAAAAGTATTTCATGAAGTAGTAATACGATACTATGTAAATACCCCATTTGTCATCAAGCTTTCAATTTATTCATTTATTTACTTACTTTTATTTGTATGAATCATTGTTTCCTATTTTATTTAGTGGATTATAATCCATTACTACCACTATTTATCATGATGCTCAAATTGTTCCAAACTTGTCCCAGGGGAGCCCCTTCCATCTTGTTTCTGTGACTTCTTTGTCTTTTGACATATCCTTCTCATTCTTTGAGCATTTCGTTGCTTCTGGTATATGATTATCTAAGCTTATCTTGTACTTTCTTTGCCCTAACCTTAGAATCAGTCATTTCTCCAAGAAACCTGTTGTTTTTTTTTAAGATTTTATTTATTTATTTGTCAGAGGGAGAGAGAGAACACAAGCAGGGGGAGCGGCAGACAGAGGGAAAAGCAGCCTTCCCCGCTGTGCAAGGAGCCTGATGCAGGACTCGATCCCAGGACCGTGGGATTATGACCCAAACTGAAGGCAGATGTTTAACCAACTGAGCCACCAAGGCATCCCGAGCCTGGTTCCTTTTAATGGATCTGGACGCTACTGTGTTCTTTGCTATTAAAATATTGTTCCGGGGTCCTCTTTAATTTCATATTTTGGAAAATAATTACCTGCTAACTCTTCATATATTTCTTATGTCTTCTTCTCTCCTCCTCCTTCGAGGACTCCAATTACATGTATGTTAGATTTGGTAATGTCCCATTTGATAATGTCCCATAGATCTTAGATGCTCTGTTCTGATTTTTATTCCCACTCTTTTTTCTTTCTGTATTTCAATTTGGTAATTTTTATTGATCTATCTTCAAGTTCACTGACTCTATCCTCAGATATGCCCAGTCTGATGATGAGTCTGATGAAAGAATTTGTAATCTCTAATACCTTTGAAAATTTTTTCTGACATTTCTATTTGACTTATTTTTATTGTTTCCATCTCTCTGCTGAAATTCTCTTATCTGTTCATGGATGTCATCCATCTTTTCACTAGACCCCTTAATGTAAACCTATTAATTGTAGCTAATTTAAAGTTCCTGTCTAATCAAGCATCTATTTCATCTTAGAGTCTTGTTCTCTTGAATACTTTATTTCTTGACAACGGTGTGGGGAGGGGAGTGGTTTATTCCACTTTTTTTCTGTGTTTTGAAATTTTGTTATGAATGGTAATTTGTTAGTTTCCATTATAATTTGTCATGAATTGGGCTGGATTTCAGTTCTGTTGTTCTTCACCATAGGCTTCAAATTCCTTCCATAGTGGGCAGCTGTTACATTGTGATTTGAGGTTACCAGAAGGCTCTCCTCGGTGTTGAGGCTTCACTCTCAGCTTTCAGTTGCTTCTACACATGCTTGCCACAGGGGTGGGGGGAAGGGGTATCATCTCTCTCTTCAAATGCATGCCCCACCTGCTGCACTAGGCTGCTGTTTCTTAGAGCTCGGCTCATGGGGAGGGCAAGTGGGGTTCTTGGCTCTCCTGCTCCAGCTTCAGTCTTAGGTAGGTCTGGAACAGTTCATCAGTCTTTCTTTGTGTGAGGATAGGGCTTCTTTTTTTTTTTTTTTTTAAAGATTTTATTTATTTATTTGACAGAGATAGAGACAGCCAGTGAGAGAGGGAACACAAGCAGGGGGAATGGGAGAGGAAGAAGCAGGCTTATAGTGGAGGAGCCTGATGTGGGGCTCGATCCTGGAACGCCGGGATCATGCCCTGAGCCGAAGGCAGACGCTTAACCGCTGTGCCACCCAGGCGCCCCAAGGAGGATAGGGCTTCTTCATGGTTCCTGCTTCTCTCTGTAGCAGCCGAATTTGCCTTGTGTCTGGGATAGGTCTTGTGCAGGAGATATTTTCCTGCCTCTCCTGGAGAGGTTGCAGACTTTATCAGTCATATCTTGTTTTATTGCACTTCACGGATAATTGCATTTAAAAAAAAAATAAATGGAAGGTTTGTGGCAACCCTGCATCAAGCAAGTCAATCAGCGCCATTTTTGTAACAGCATTTGCTCACTTCATGTCTCTCTGTCACGTTTTGGTAATTCTCAAAAATATTTCAAACTTTTTCATGATTATTTGTTATGGTGATCTGTAGATCAGTGATTATTACCTGCTCAGGTGATAGTTAGCATTTTTTAGCAACAAAGTATTTTTTAAAGTATGTTCATTGTTTTTTTAGACATAGTGCTATGGCACACTTAATAGACTACAGTATAGTGTAAACATAACTTTTATGTGTACTGGAAAACCAAAACATTCATTTGACTTGCTTTATTGTGATACTCACTTTATTGTGGTGGTCTGGAACCGAACCTGCATTACCTCTGATGGATGCCTGTGCTTTCTATCAGTGCAGGGTCCTGGGCCCAAGGGGGTTTCCTGCTTCTCTCCAAGGAACAGGGAATTTTTGCTTCCACTCTTCCCCAGAACCAGTGGATCTTTGCTTGCTCCCTGGTGGCAGGCATAATTTCTGCTCCTCTTCCTACAGCTTAAGGCTTTTGCTTCCTCTGAGAGAAGAGTGTGGCAAAGTGCCCAGGTTTCATGCCTGTCTTGGAGCATAGCTAATCAGGTCCTTGCCCCCAGTCTTTCTTTGGGCACTGGGTGGAAGCCCCTGGAAAAGAGCTTGCATGTGAGTGTGAAATCTCCTTGGGCCTCGGGCAGTCAGAAATTCCAAACTGACATGCTTTCCCACACTCAGCCTCTACTAGTTCATTGAAATTCTAGCTCATTTTTTCTTATCCTCATGTGTGGCACCCACATCTTCCTCCCATGTTCTGTCAGAGGTGAAACCAAGTCCCCTTGCTCTTTAAAGGGATTTGTCACTTGGGAGTTCAGTTCACTTGGTTGCTTTACAACCTTAGCTCTTTGATGGTACATTATCTGGCTTTTGTTAGGATCGGAGCTTGCTTGCAGCTTTCTACATCTTCAGAAGAAGCAGAACTGTAAATTGGTGATTTCTCCAAAATGTTTTGGCTCTAAAACCCTTGACTTAATTAAGTCTTAAAAGGAAGCCCAAATATATTAAATAGGTAGAAAAACAGAGCTCAGCTGGAGCCTTCACCCATGCCTACCCCTACCACTGCCCTCTACTCAAAATCCTGAAGAATTTCTGTAAAGCACCATTTGAAAGTCACTGGCCTCAGTTATTCCTGATATACTTTCTTTTTCTTTTTCTTTTTAAGATCTTATTTATTTATTTGTCAGAGAGGGAGAGAGAAAGAGAACGCAAGCAGGCGAGCAGCAGGCAGAGGGAGAACAGACTCCCCGCTGAGCAGGGAGCCCGATGTGGGACTCGATCCCAGGACCCTGGGATCATGACCTGAGCCGAAGGCAGACGCTTCACAGACTGAGCCACCCAGGAGTCCCCTGATACTTTCTTATTGTCAAATATATAAACTTAATTTCCTTGACCAGTTGTTTGGCTAGTCTTGTTCATCTCCTGCTTTTCTCTTCAATGCAGGTGCTTATGGAAACTCTGGGTGCGCTGGGGGCACAGTGCCGTTGGGCAGCCTGCAACATCTATTCCACTCTCAATGAAGTGGCTGCTGCTCTAGCAGAAAGTGGTAAGATCTTCTGCTTGTCTTCTGTGTCTTTGGCTAAAGTAAGTCTCTGAAAAGTTCCATGGATTCAATATCAATCTTTAAGAGAGATTGACATTAAAGGAGCCCTCTTGGGGGAAATGGGTCCCTATTCTTGTGTGTTTGCTCTACTTCTGCACTTCTCTTGTTCAATATGATGTAGCTAACTCTGTTTTACAGTTGGCAAATATCTCCTTATGTCTGATATTCCCTTGTTAGTTAATGCTTTGCGTTGACTTGCTAATATTAGAGCACCAGTGAACACCGCTCATTGTCTAAGGTAATATGGATTAGAAAAGAAGTGCTTTGGGCATACTTTTGTGGTCCTGCTGGTTTGTCAGCAGTTTGCCCTGATTTAATGTTTGGGTTTCTGCTTCAGCAGTAAAAAAGGACTTGACGTGGCAGATTAATATTTGATCACAATCGCTACTGACACAGGAAGGACAAAAGAAAGAAATTTGGACTTTGCCAGTTTCTTGCCTTCCCTCTGTGGCAGCACAGCACAGATCAGGGTACCAAATGCTTATTGCTTCAGAGCTCTTAAGAAATGCTGGGAAAGCTCTGTGGTGCATGCGTGTCTCTCCTTTTGCTAGCACTTTAGTATTTCATTTGTTCTTTCATTTACATTCATTCATTATGAAATTTTTATTAATGTATATAAAAGGGCACAAATATTAAATAGATAGCCCAGTGAATTGTACATATACATTCTTTTTTTTTTTTCCAACAAATGTTTAATGGCCTACTCTAAGAGCTATAAGAACACATGAGACCATGTCTTTGCCCTAAGAATCTTATACGGTGATTGAGGAGAAAAGACACATATGTAAATAATGGTAATACAAGGGCATATATGATAAATGCCACGACAGATCATAAATCTACATTTACCGCACAAGCAAGCGGCTTTTAAAAGTTCAGATTCCATGATAGACCACTTGCAGTTCAACAGGCTTCGTTAGGAACATGAAACTTACCTGAGCTGTGACAACATTTTAACTGATGGAGAAGAGTGTAAGGTTCTCCTGATGAAGAAGGTGGGTTGACCAAAGTACAGATGCAAGAAAGATCAAAGTGTAGTTGGGACATGGTGAGACTTCCAGTTGACTGGATCAGGAAGTACTTATTTCTGATTTCTTCTTTTTTCCCCTTTAGTCCTATTTGTAGCATCCATCATACTCTTGTCCCTTTTGTTTTTCCTTTTTGGTGTATCAAGAGCAAAATGACCACCAAAGACAAAGAAGTGGATGAAGGGGCTGAAGACAGTGAAGAAAGTCAATCCAAGGAGTTGAGCAAAATGAGAGAATTTGGAATTGGGGAAAACCAGTATCTTGTCAAAATTTAGGGGCAACCATTCTTTCAGGCTTTAATGGTTTCTCTTTGTTCCCTTTTCTCAGGATTCCCTGTCTTTGCCTGGAAAGGAGAGTCAGAAGATGACTTTTGGTGGTGCATTGATAGATGTGTGAATGTGGAGGGCTGGCAGCCAAACATGGTGGGTTAGATCTCTGCTTGCACAATTCTGGAGGAATCTGGCGGGGACAGAGCGGGGGGCTATGGCCTGGGAGAAGGTGTCCCAATAGGAAGGAAGGAAAATGCTTCCTTTTCTGTCTGATGTATCTGGGCTTCCAGCAGAACTGGATGCTTATGTTTAGGGTACCCTAAGAATATTGCACTTGGCCTCAAAGTGCTTAAATTGTTGGTCCTGATCTTAAGAAACGTTTATATTCATTAGCAGCATTAAAATACTGCTCTGTATTCACACATGGCTGGTTCAAAAGCAAGGTTAATGAGTTACCATCCCCTACCCCCCTCCCCCTCCAACAACAATAATGAAAATGCACAGGAACACATACACACACAGCTCCTATGGTACTTAGCTTTTCTCTCAAATCACAGGCTAAATTTATAGTAAACCTGAGGAGAGTCCAAGTTCAAATATCTTCTCTTTATTCTCCACTTTAAGAAAGAAGCCTAGGCAAAAAGTTTTGAGTCTTTTATTTTGCTTCATTTTATTTTTGTTTCAATTTTGAAAAGATCAAGTCCTTGAAGGCTGATAGCACATTAGATTCTCAGAGAAGCAAAAAGCTGCACGAAGTATAAAGCACTCCTATTTCACAAACATTTTGCTTATGAAGGAGAGGAGAAATTGGGGAATCAACTGAAAAGAGAATCCTTGAAGCTCTAGTCCAACTATTGCTTGCTGCTAAAAATTGCAGAGTAGCCCTTACTTGGTACACAAAGGGAGAAGCAGCCTCTTTCTGGATTCTGTGATGCAGGTTACATTGCACCACGTGCTGGTTTGAGGAAGCTGGGTTAATACCCTGAAAGGGAGGGAGGAGTCAGCTGTGAGATGAGTCAGCTCATTCCCATAGAGTTTACAGTGACTGGAGAAGTCTGACCGACAGAACTAAAGGAGATATGCCAGGGGGTTTCTACGGGGAATAAAACATTAATTTTAGAGTTGAGAACATGGGGACTACATGGGATTGCATTTAGAGACTATAGGACCAGCACAAACTGCTGGAAAAGCTGATGAAGAAAATAAGACAAGGATAAAAACCATCATCACCCCAGAAAAATAGAGTCCATTCCTCTTGGGATACTGTCAAGATCTAGTACTTTTACTTGTTTTCCAACCTCAGGAAGATTCCCTGGTGGCAAGAATTTCTGTAATAGAATAACATGGTAGTGAGAATTATGGGTTACGTTCATTAACTAAATATTAGGGATAGCAACTACCTGCCTGTATTAGATACCTCCATTAAAAGAGCAAAATGGACAAGAATAGTGGGCCTTAAGACAGAGTTTCCAATTGCTCAGGCTTTTTCATTTCTGATTTTCTCGTGTGGCTAGGAATCAGAGGCTGCGAGGGAGAACACTGTGAGGGATTCCATACATGCAGAAAGGGGAGAGAAACTCTGAGAAGACTTTTCATTTCTCAGGGCATCTGTTCTGAGGGTTTCTACTGGGAGAAAATGGAGCATTAACTTACAGAATGGAGCAAATATATTTTAATGAGAGTCTTGCCTTGAATCCCTGCTCTCAAATAAACTTCAGTTGAGTCAGAGAAAAGAGATCAGGAGCAAGAGTAGAAGCAAAAAAAGATTAGGTGGTAGACATGAGGTGGGGGATTTTGTGTACCCAGGGGTCCAGGATGGCATTTTGGGGACGTGTAGTGAGTTGATATTTGATGTGACTGCAAAATGGGTACGTGCCAGCAGGGAGCAACTCAGTTCTGTGGGGACTTCCCAGGTATAATAATTTTGAAAGTCCTGCAAAGCATTTCTGACAGCTAGGCGAAGGGCTGAAGTGCCACAGCCTAGTAGTGCCTAAGAGCTTTCTAAGCTGGTCTTTCTTTAGCTTGTTTATAATTCAGAAACTTTTCCTCTGCTGATGAAAGCTCCAGTGGGCACAGCATTGTGGTTATCTTTAATCACAACCTGAAATAGTGATGAGCTGTTCAGAGGCATGCTTGCACACCTACATGCTGCACTGTTCCCTGGTTATTTTTAATTTGGTGTATAGAGAGTGTGAGGTTTCGCTAGGCAAAACCCTTCAGTGCTGCCTGATATTTTGGGTAGGAGAGTGCCTGTGCTTTGGAAGAAGTGAAGGATTAACAAATACAGTTTTATAACCCATTGTTCTGGGAGGGAGACTAATTAGCTGGCTTTATTTAAACTAAGCCTTGACTGAATATATTTGAAGTCCTGAATGTAACTGCTAGAAATATGCTAATATCAAGGTCAGGCTTTCTGAATATCTATAGTGTTTTCAAGAACTAGTTGTCTAGATAACCACTGAAGCTATTAGTTCGTAAGAAAATCCATCCTCATTTCGTTGCTGTGTGTTTTGATACAGTAGATGTGTTAGTGGGAAGGTCATTCGGCTGTGAGAATTACAATTGGCTTTTTACCCCTCATTGTCTTTAATTCAGTGATAATGACTGGCCATTACTTTGGCTTTAAGTAACTTTGCATAACCATATGGGAAATTTGAAATATCTGTAAATTGGCAGTTAGAAATTGGGATAAAAGAGCCAGAGCAACAGCGGAAGCCCTGAGCCTTCAGTGAAATAAATGTATTATTGATGCTTATTATTGCAGATATTGGACGATGGAGGGGATCTTACTCATTGGATTTATAAGAAGTATCCTAATATGTTCAAGAAAATCAAGGGAATAGTTGAGGAGAGTGTTACTGGAGTCCATAGGTAAGATTTGACATGGGCATACCTGGTTTTATGCAGCCTAGATATATATTCTGATAATCACATACCTATAAAATACATTATGTTAAAAATTGGAACCTGCTATGAGGTGATGAGATCTTAGTCTGCACACTTTTTTTTTTTTTTAACAATGCAAATAACAAACCTAAAATTGGCCGTGCGGGACAGGTAAGGGAACAAGTGTGGTCCTTGTGTTTTCTAGTCATGGAAATGAAATGACTGCTTGTCCTTTTTAGAGTAATTCATTCATTCCATAGGTATTTAGTTAACTTCTACAATGAGTCAGGAACTTCTGGGAACTGTGCTATGGATCTAGCGGTGGGCAAAACGGACAAAAACTTGGCTCCTCATAGAGCTTACATTTTTACTTAGAGAATAAGGATTTAGAGTTCTGTTTCTCAAATGAGCAGTAATTCCCTCAGTAAAATTGAAATAATTTCTGTTTACTACTATTCACTCATGAAGAACTGAAAGTATGAAATGGAAGTTTTAGGGAAGTAAGTTCTGCATGAGCCACCATCACTGCTTCAACATATTGTGATCTTTTTGAATCTACCATACCTTCAGACTCTTAGAAAGGGATGAATTTTAAATAAAACACCTGGTTCTAATTTTTTCTTTAAAGATTTTATTTATTTATTCGACAGAGAGATAGAGACAGCCAGCGAGAGAGGGAACACAAGCAGGGGGAGTGGGAGAGGAAGAAGCAGGCTCCCAGTGGAGGAACCTGATGTGGGGCTCGATCCCATAACGCCAGGATCACGCCCTGAGCCCAAGGCAGACGCTTAACCACTGTGCCACCCAGGCGCCCCACACCTGGTTCTAATTTTTAGTTGATTCAACTTAAAATGAAACTCCTGTATGTAGATACACATATTTATAGGATGTATATGTATTAAGATTATAAAATTGAGACTATTTGAAAGTTAAAATTGTTGCATTAGAGTAGTGGGATTGAAATAGTACTTAAAGTTATTCTTTGTATAATTTAAAAGGGGAATAAAATTAATAAGCAATTTAAAATTTTACATTTTGATCCTTACAATTTAGAAGTTGGTCAAAGATTTTCCCCACATGCCTTGTAACTAAGATCTTCATTTCTAAGCTGTCTACAGACTTGAGAAAGGTAGCCTTTATTTCTGTATATACACCTAATGGGGTGGAACTAGCATGTCTCATACTCTCATGCCTACACAATCAACGTATTTCTGTAATTTGTTATAAAACTGACAGTAGATTGCAGTATCTCATTGTTTTGTGTTCTTCTTGATTTCCCTCATCCGCAGGCTGTACCAGCTCTCCAAGGCTGGGAAGCTGTGTGTTCCAGCCATGAACGTCAATGACTCGGTCACCAAACAGAAATTTGACAACCTCTACTGTTGCCGTGAATCAATTCTAGATGGGTAATGTTTTATTATCTTTGGAATGAGCTTGAGTTATTGAATTGAGGTTCTGAGTTTTTTGGTTTGGGCTGTTTCTGGAAATGATTCATGCAGCACCTTTGGATCTATCACTACATCCTCCTCAATACTTTATAACCCAGATCTACTGTTGCTATCCCTGTGACAAGCACATCTATCTCACTTAAAAAATCAGACTAGCCTCTGTCTATTGGTGGCAAAGTTTTTACTCTGTGACCCTATCAGGCCTGCAAGTCAGTAACTGAAGTCATAAACAGCTAAGAATCTTGATGATTTGGGAAAAGGTTCCTGGCGTTCCTGTTCTAGGTCATGTTACCAGTTTTGAAATTCCAGCCAGCATATAATTTTCTGGCCATCTGGAAAGTTGTGGTGAGCAAAGAGTCAATCCCAGAGGCATTTCTAGTTTTTTAAATCGATAAGAACTACAAGTCTGACAAAATCTATACCAAATACTATGTTCTTCTACTGCCCAGTTTCTGTTTCTACATTTGTGTCCAGATATTCCTTCATCCTTGTTCAGAAGACTCAGTAACTCCCTATGTCAAACCATTAAGTTGATTTAGAATATTCCCAAGCCAAATGGTTTCCATCATGTTTAGGTTAATGGAAAAGCTAAGTAAGGGCCTGTGGGCCACATTACTAACCAGTCTGGACCCTAGGCAGTTTGCAACACCACGGGCGTTAGAGCCAGAAGGCCTGGCTTGGTTTGACTGTTGGCTCTATCATTTAGGTCTTGGAATAGTTATTTAACCTCTCTGCGCCTATTCCCTCATCTGCAAAATGGTGACAGTAAGACCTACATCATAGAGTTATTGTGAGGATTAAATGAGATAAAGTAAGAACCTGGTGTTCAATATTAGTTCCCTTGCCCTTCTTTCTAGAACCCTGTACACTAAGTTCTGGATTGAGTTTGATCTTAGGGGAAGCTTTTTGCTTTAAAATCTTTTTGGAGAGGGGCAGATATTCAAGGCAAATTCAACTTACTGATAATTATTATTTCTATAGAGTCAATAGTATTATCAAATAGATTGGACATTTAAATGAATTCTCAATCCATCAGTCTGTTTATAGACTGTCCCTTGTTTTGGCTACATGAAAGTGTTACAGCTTACGTGACTAGCTTTGATGAATAGCTTTACACCTGATATCCCTTGGGGAAGAGAGGCAGAAAAGCTCAAGAGTAAAGCAAAGGAGGCTCATAAATATAATCTATTGATTTTTTTTTTTTTTTTGCTGTGATAACCATTCCAGGACCATTCTCCTAAACCATGACTTTTGAGTATGATAGCAGCCCAGCTAGACTTACTCTCTTCATGCAACAAGAAATGCCACTGCACTTAATTGATATATTTTTAAAATTTTATTTATTTATTTATTTATTTATTTATTTATGTTCACATACACTGTTACATTAGTTTCAGGTGTACAGTATAGTGATTCAGCAATTCCATACATCACTTGGTATTCGTCACAAGTGCATTCCTTAATTCCCATTACCCGTTTCACCCATCTTCCCTCTGGTAACTATCAATTTGTTCTCTATAGTTACAAGTCTGTTTCTAGACATCTCTGTCTCTCTCCATCTGTCTCTCTCTCTCTTTTTCCTGTGCTCATTTGTTTTGTTTCTTAAATTCCACATATGAGTGAAATCATATGGTATTTGTTTTTTCCTGACTGGCTTATTTCATTTAGCATTATGCTCCTCCAGCTCCATCCATGTCATTGAAAATGGCAAGATTTCATTCTTTTTTTTTTTTTTTTTAAAGATTTTATTTATTTATTCGACAGAGATAGAGACAGCCAGCGAGAGAGGGAACACAAGCAGGGGGAGCGGGAGAGGAAGAAGCAGGCTCATAGCAGAAGAGCCTGATGTGGGGCTCGATCCCAGATCGCCGGGACCACGCCCTGAGCCGAAGGCAGACGCTTTAACCGCTGTGCCACCCAGGCGCCCCAAGATTTCATTCTTTTTAATGGCTGAGTGATATTTGATATTTATTGAGTTTCACTGGGGCTCATGGAGTTGTACCAGTTCCCATTGAGGAGCTGTCAAATCATTAAAAGCATTCCCACTTTAATAGACCGTTTTCAATAGGAGGGGTAAACAGAGAAGTGAATAGAAAGAGGCACAAATGTTTATAGGAACTGTCTATCTCAGCTAGTTTTAGTTGAAAACTTTCTTCTGCCTAGTGAGGGATTCCTAGAGAAGGGACACTGGCTGAACCCAAAGAGAAACCAGAACCTACTCCTGCAAGTTCTTCCAAGAGACTCTAAAAACGATACGGACATGTATTCTAGCTTCATAGAGCATCAGAGACAAAGAAATAGAGCATGTCTGAGAAAGAATCAGCCCCAGAAAGCTCACCATCTCGTGCAGTCGGTATTAGTGCATTTCCAAGCTCTTCTCCCTGTAGCCGCCCATTCCCTCTGTGTGGAATTAATGAGGGACCTGTTGACCCTTCTGACGCTGCTCAATGTAGCACTCATTTATCAGGGTTACCTTCTACGTTCCTGTCTCATTCAATAAGCTCCAATAATGTTTCCATTAAGCTAGAGCTTTGTCTCCTAAATAAAAAATGTTATTTTTATTTTCTTCTATCTTTTATTTCCAAAAATTATGTAATAAATGTATATTGCTTTTTGTTTAAAACTTACTTTGCAGTCTATGGCTTCTTCCCTTCTGCCCCACTCCCAAGACGAGGAAAAAAGAAAAAAAAAAAAAACCCTCTCCTATAGCTGGAATTGATCGGATAGTATGCAGTGAGAAAATACATATTTTATTCCACCGTTCTTTCTAGTCATTAGATAGCGTAGAAGCCAGGCTTTCTTTCAGAATGGAACAAGCAAACAAACATAAAAACACAGGGACCCAGTCTAATCTTAAAGGAGAAACGGGAGAAGATTTTTCTGATTTAATGGTTTTTCTTCCCCTAGACTTAAAAGAACAACAGACATGATGTTTGGTGGAAAGCAGGTGGTGGTCTGTGGCTACGGAGAGGTAAAGCATAACCTTTCACCTACGATGTGTATCAAGTGTGATTTTGGTGAAATATACCAGACTCTTTTATGTAATGGACATGAGAATACATTCACTCACCACTCTAGATGGGGAAAAAAGTAACTTTCGAGACCCTCTGGTTAAAGTACAATCTTTCTTTTTCCCTTTGCATTGTTGCCATTTTTTCTTGTTGATTTTCTGACTTGTTCCAGTGCGCTGTTTGTGATGTTCTCTTAGCTTGTGTTTTGATTATAAATCGTGAGTGTGGGTGTTCTTATGTACATGCATGTGCTAAACAGGGGCTAGGAGTTTGTTGATGAACTGCATTCATTTATTTGTTTTTTCTTGTTTTTCCCAAGCATGAATCTATTCAGTGAAATTCCTTTTGGGGGCGGAAAATGGGGTAGTTTACCAGAAGCTTTGAGAGATGGTTTTCTCACTGACTTTCCTTATTATGTGTACTTTCTCCCCTCTTCAGGTGGGGAAGGGGTGCTGTGCTGCTCTAAAAGCCATGGGCTCTATTGTGTATGTAACTGAGATCGACCCCATCTGTGCTCTTCAAGCCTGGTAAGCATGCAAAAGGAGACTGGCTTTTTCCTCTGTGCCACCATCTATTGGGACCTTGTAACTGGCCTGGTTAATGCCACAATTTATCTTAGAGGTGCCCAGATCCTGAGAGATGCTGCTGTTAACTGTAAGCTCCCCTCTTTCAAAGATCAAGGAGCTCTGCTCTGAGAAAGCAGAGACTATCAGAGAGGCTAAAATTTTGAATTCCTGTGGAAATAATAAGAGGGGATGCCTTGAGCCAAAGAACAATTAGCTCCTTACCTTCTCCATGTATAATCCTGCCTTTTTTTTTTTAAGTCAGCTCTGCGTCCAATGTGAGGCTTGAACTCATGACCCCAAGATCAAGAGTTGCATGCTCCACCAGCTGAGCCACCCAGGCACCCCAACCCTTCTCCCTTTGAAAACAATGCTCAAAAAAGAAACAAGTTGGCATCAGATCCTATCTGATTTGATGCACTAAAAAGAACACTTCTGTGATATTCTTCCCCTAAATGTATAACCTGAGTCTCGTCAGGAGGAAACATCAGGCAAATCCAAATAAAATCTGCTGTCTCTGAATGAAGGGCATAGGGGAGTTTGTACTATTTTTGTAATTCTTAAATTTGAAATTATTTCAAAATTAAAGGTTAAAAAATAGTTCCTGTCTCATCCATAAAGTATGGCTAATGATACCTGCCTCAAAGAGTTGCAAAAGTTCAGTAAAATAATTACATAAGTATTACATATGATTATATATTATATAATAAATATATAATAAATATATAATTCTATAAAGTATAGAACTGCTGTCACATAATAAATGCTCACTAAATGGTAGGTATTATTAAAATTGCCTCTTGCCATCCTTAGCAGGATGGAAATACCACTGTTCCTGAAAACTATTGCACAGCTCCAGGGTCTATAGCCTCCATAACCCACCCAATCTTTACCCTTAACCCTCCAGGGGAAGGTACCCAGGGTAGAGTAAGGCATAGCATAAAGATTTTGCTATACCCATTTCCCCTACTTTCTACTCCTCACACATCCCAGCCATAAACCACAAATTTCCCCAATAGAGTTGTTGGCTTTCTCTGAGTCAGGGTTCATTAACATGTTTTAATACTGGTTGAGACACTGATTCAGATGATCTCATAGACATGAACTGATCACTTACTGTATAATAGATACTGTGCTCTGTGCTTAGGATGAATAAGATGAATATATGAATGAGGTAAGGTCCTGCTTTTAGAAACACACAAATAACCGCTGTGAGTGGAATAAGTGCTGTGATGGTGGTAAACAGTACATGCTTCTGTAGGAGCCAAAGGAGAAATATCTAACTAAAGAGCAAAGCTGAGTCTTGAAACTTGTGTAAGTCATTTCTTAGTTTGGAAGTAAATGCCAGGTACAAGGAACATGTCACAAGGAGCATAGTCACTGAGGAAGGAGAGAGCATGGCACATTTAAGAAGATGGAAATACTTTAATGTGGCTGGCAGAGAGGATAAATTTGGGGGAGTGGTAATATCTAAGGTAGGAATCATATGTGAATATAATCATGTATCTGCATAAATATTTAGGTCTTATCCTGAGAACAGGCCATCTCACTGAAGTGTTTTAAGCAAGGAAGTGACGTGATCTAAGTTGCACATAGGGAAAGTACTCTGCAACGTAAATTAGAGAGACATGAGATCGCGCCAGGGGCTACTGTAGGAATCCAGGCAAGAGGTGATAAGACCTGAACATACACAAGACCAGCATATATGGAGAGGAGGGGACCAATTCAAGAGATTTTAAACAATTAAGGAAAACAGCCAGATTTGGTGACAACTTCAATTAGGGAGAGGCAGTAGGCTAGGACACTCTAGTTTATCTGGCTCATACAGTTGGGTGGACAGTAGTGCTATTGATCAAGGTAGAAAATGTAAAAGAAATAGATTTGAGGAGTACAGAGAAGATAATGAGGTTTTTTTTTCAAGCCCAATAAATTTGAGATTCTTGTGGAACATCCAGGAGAAGCTCTCCGGTAGATTATTTGATCCACGCTATGAAGCTTCACAGAGATCTAACCTAAGGATATATTTGTACAGATCAGCCACTAAGAAGAGTCATTTGCAGCCAAGGGAAGGGTATGGACAAATACTGAAAGAATAAAGAAAAGAGTCAGGGCAGAACTCTACAGAGTACCAACATTTAAAGATTGAGTAAGATTGAAAAGGAACTATCAGAAAAGTAGGAGGAAAACCAGGAGAGAACAGTATCACGGACTCCAAGGGGTATAGTTTTAAGAAGGTAAACAATGTTTAATGTAGGAAATTAAGTGATGTAAGAGTCTTAAGGGTTTTTTTGTTTGTTTTTTGGAGGTTTTTGTTTTGTTTTGTTTTGTTTTGTTTTGTTTTTGTATCCAGAAGATCGTTGATGATCTTGGGAAAGTAGTTTCAATGGAATAAGATTCAATGGCTAAATTGCACTTTCTAGAAACTCAGTTTGGGAATCTCATGGTAACCCCTGGTCTCTATTTTCAGGAAGAATTAAGTTGCAGGGATGCAAAGAAACCTTTATTTCTGCCCTGTATGAACTAAGGAGGTGGTTTGAATTTTTCACTGCTAAGAATAATCTGGCTATATCAAGAGGTGACAGTGTAGGTACCGAAGGAACTTGGTAATAGCTTTTGAGGTTCTGTGGCAAAAGGCTCCCAACTGCCTATTTTCAGGTTAATTGATCGTGCTTTATTATTACAGTATGGATGGATTTCGACTGGTGAAATTAAATGAGGTCATCCGGCAAGTGGATATTGTTATTACCTGTACAGGTATGATTTTGACATGTACAATGGGGTGGCACTTGGGAATGCTTTCATGGAACAAGTGAAAAATGACTGAAAATGTTCTGAATAAACCAAACTTGAAAAGCCAGATACAGAGGTTTACAACCAGTCGATCTTTCACGTTCTTCCCACCTCTTTAGAACTCTGATCAAATGTATGTACCATCTCAGTCATCCCTAGAGGAAAGTTTCTCTTTAACTGTTCTGTATCTCCATCCATCTCAACTACCAAGGAGATGACGAGAGATAAGTTTTATTTGGGAAACCAGATTTTATATTTGTACATTTGCTTTTTTATTTTACCTCCAAAAGTAATATATATTTCTCCCTAGTCTCTGTAAAGCAGACCTAGAGCAAAATTCATAGTTAGAGAAAGTGGGAAAGGTAGTTGTATTAATTCCCAAAGAGGGAAATTAGAGTTTTGGGGAGGACTATGCAGAAATGGCTAATTTCCTTGACTGAGATACTTTGTCTTTATGGTGGGAACATAAACTGCTAGAACACTGGTTTTTATTTGTAATTATATTTTAGAGGAGGAAAATCAGAATATTTAAGAATAAAAATATATTTGTAGCCTTGGGGTGAGATGGGGGCAGAGAAGAGGGACCATAAGAAACTGTTCTTGCTTCACATCAACCCCCTCGTGTCTTTTTTTATACAGCTTTATTGAGATGTGATTCACAAACCATACATTTCACTCATTTTAAGTGTACAATTCAGTATTTTCTAGCAAATTCACAGGGTCATACGACCATCACCACAATCTAATTTTTTTATTGAGATATAAGTCACATACCATAAAATTTAGCCTTTTAAAGTATATGGTTCAGTGGTTTTTAGTGAAGTTGTACAATGTCTGATTCCAGAAACTTCATCACCCCAAAAAAGAAGTCCCATACCATTAGCAGTCAGTCCTCATTCTTTCACTTTACCTTTCTCCAGCCCTACACAACAGTTGATTTCTCTGTTTCTATAGATTTGCCTATTTCATATCAATGGAATCATACAGTATGTGGTCTTTTGTGACTGGCTTTTTTTACTTAGCATAGTGTTTTCGAGGTTCATCCATATGGAAGTATGTGTTGATATTTTCATTCCTTTTTATTGCTGAATTATATTTCATTTTAAGGATGTACCACATTTTGTTTATCAATTCATTGGTTGCTGGACACTTGGGTTGTTTTTGCTTTTTGGCTATTTTGAATAATGTTGCTATGAACATTGTGTATAGTGTTTTTCTGCAAACATGTTTTCCATCCTCGTGAATATTTACCTACCTATATATACCTAGGAATTGCTACATCATATGATGATAACTCTACTTATAATATTTTGAGGAATAGCCAAGCTTTTCCAAATAGACGGCACCATTTTACAATCCCACCAAGAATGCATGGGGGTTACAATTTCTCCACATCCTCGCCAACACTTGTCATTGTCTTTTTTTATTATAGCCGTCCTAGTAGGTGTGAAAGGGTGTTTCATTGTGGTTTTGTTTTTTAAAGATTTTATCCAGGTTATCTCTACACCCAATATGGGGTTCAGACTCACAACCCCAAGATCAAGAGTCACACGCTCCACTGACTGAGCCAGTCACCCCTCATTGTGGTTTTGATTTGCATTTCCCTAATGACTAATAATGTTGAACATCTTTTCATGTGCATATTGGCACATCTTCTTTTGTACTTCTTTTGAGAAATGTCTATTCAGATCCTTTGCTTATTTTTAAATTGGGTTATTTGCCTTTTTATTATTGAGTTGTAAGAGTTCTTTATAAATTTTGGATACAAGTCCCTTATCAGTTATGTAATTTGCAAATATTTTATCCCATTCGTGGGTTGTCTTTTCACTTTCTTGATGATATCATTTGCAGCACAAGTTTATTTTTTCTTTGGTTGCTTGTGCTTTAGGTGTTATATCTAAGAAACCATTGCCTAACCCAAGACCACAAAGATTTATTCCTATGTTCTACTAAGAGTTTTATAGTTTTAGCTCTTACGTTTAGGTCAAGTTAGATTTCACATATGGTGTGAGATAGGGGTCCAACTTCATTTCTTTTCATACGGATATCTCTTCTATTTTTAAGGTAACAAGAATGTGGTAACCAGAGAGCACTTGGACCGTATGAAGAATAGCTGCATCGTTTGTAACATGGGACATTCCAACACGGAGATTGACGTGGTAAGATTAAGTAACTCATTATGGGGGCTTTTTTTCTCTCCTTCCCAAGAAATATAAACCGGAAGAGGAAAGAGAGGAGTCACCAGCCATCCTATAAACGGCTATCCGAGCAGAGCTGTCCACAGTCTGTTCACTTACTAGCCCTCTGACCTGTGCTTGTGGATACCATAAAGCTTCTTCATCTCAATCATTTCAAATGATTATTTTCTTCCACTCAAGCTTGATACCTACTTACACTGTAAGCCATTTTATCTCTCGCTTTCGTTCTCTAGTTTGATTATATTCACCCTGAAATTATCCAATCCAACATAACACTTGGTCCTACTATGTCGCCCAAGTAATAGTTAATAGAGGTGTTATTTATTTCTTTTCAGACTTACCAAAGTATCTCTCAGTGTGACTTTGACTCTGGTTTTAAATTTTTATGGCATTTTTCTGGCACAACTCTGTTTCTCTCTGGGTAAATGGCTCAAGCAAAGTATGCTTTCATCTGCCCTGAGGGCTGCTCTGGTTGAGCTTCAGCACTGCCAGGTAAGGATCAGTTGATACACTGAGAGTCGTTGGATAACATCTATTTTAAATGGTTTCTCTTTTTAACTCTGCTCTATTCTTCTGTTATTAAAAATAGCTGGAAAAACAACATAGCAAACCCTATTTCTACTCTTGAGGTTTCTGAGTGACGTGGCTCCATTACTCTTGTCTTATCAGGTTATTTTGCTTATAATGAATAATTTCTTTTTTCAATATTGAAATTTAAATACTGAATGGTTCTTTTTTGTTGTTGTTGTTAAGTTTCACTTATGTGCCATACTGCCCTTTTACTAAATAATCGAAGATATTAATATTTCTAAAACTGTCTAGCACGTGATTGTCCTTTTCTGAATTAATCTGCCCAGAGAGTCCCCAGATGGGAAAAGCTTAAGGAAAGTAGTCATGCTCTGGTATCTAAAGAGAAATCTTTAAGTAAGGGAAAGGGGAAGGACTTTTCTCTCCTAAACCCTCCAGATCTTAAATAAAAACAATTCCAAATGTAATCATGTAATTTTTATATTTTTACTCTATCTCATTTCATCCTCTTGACTATCCCACAAGGCATTATTCTTATCCCTGATTTTCAGTTGGAAAACGAAGAACTGAAGTCCATTGTTCAGTCATATACATTGATACAAAAATGAAATTGGAGCACAAAATTCAGGTGTTTTGTCTTCTACTCCAGTTTTTGTTTTGTTTTGTTTTCCTGTACATTGTACTATTACCGTCTCATGATTTCTAGGTAAGCTTCAAATTGTGATGGTAGTCTCTCCCCTAAAGCAATCCAGATATAAGTAATTTCTCAGGATAAAGGCCAGAAGACTACCTTCAATCATAAATATTTATTGTGTGATTGCTATATGCCAAGTGCTGTTCTAGATACTTGGAGTCAGTGAACAAAACAGGCAGAAATTCCTGCCCTCATAGAGCTTACATTTTAGAGGAGCTTGAGTAGCCATGTAGATTTTTAGGTGAAGAACATTTTGTGAGCAGCCAGAGCAAATGCCCTGAGGCAGGAGTGTGCCTAGTCTGTCTGAGGATCAACAAGGAGGCCAGTGTGGTTGGAGCAGAATGAGCATGGGGCAGGGAAAGTGGAAGATAAGGTCAAAGAAGGAATGGGCCAGATCTTATGAGGTCTCATAGGCCATTGTAAGAACTCTTGATTCTATTCTGAGAGAAATAGGGTGCCGTTGTCATATTTGTAATAATCTGACTTCTATTTTAAAAGGATGACTTTCATTTTAAAAGAAAAAGGATCACCTGGCTGCTGTGTTGGTACTAGACCTGGTTTTGCAGGTATTGCTAGGTAGCTCCCGGTATCTGGCACTGACACTAGCCAAGGGCCATGTCTCAATTCTCTTTGTGCTCTTCTTAGCAGAAGGTATATGACTAAACTAAATGGTCCAGAAAGGGAGAGGCTCAGAAGGGCTTTGGAAAAGTTAAGTTACTCAACCTTTGATGATAGTGTCACAGGGGAATAGAAAATGAAATTTAAGGAAATAGCAAACTCAACTAATAACTGCAGCCAGAATGTTTATTCATATTTATGTTCGTATTTAATTTGTATTGAATAATTGCTCTGTTCTGTGCTGAGTATTTATTGGCTGAAGAAATAGTGAAGAACATCCCTGCTCTTGCGGCACTTATATTCTAGTCCAGGACGCAGACAATAAACAAACAGACAGTTTCATCAGTTAGGGCCTAGTATTGAAGAAGAACAGCAAGGTGGGAACATTGAGGATGATATTTTAGTTAAGGTGATCAAGGAAAGTCTCTTTGAGGCGATAACATTTGAACAAAAACCTGACTAAATTGAAGGAATAAGCCATCCGAGCATTTCTATTCAGAGAGAATGGCGTGTAAAAGACGCTGAGGTGGAAACGTGCTTGATGCTTGAGCAACAGGAAGGAGGCCATTGTGGCAGGAGCAGAACGGACACAGGGATGAGAATAAGGAGCAACTGAAGGAGGGTAGTGGGTTATGTAGATCTTCGTAGGCCACAATAAGGACTTCAGATTTTATTCTGGGTACAAGGGAAGCTGTTGGAAGCCATTCCATGGGCGCCTGGCTGGCTCAGTCAGTAAAGCATGCAACTCTTGATCTTGGTCATGAGTTTGAGCCCCACGTTGGGCGCAGAGATTACTTTAAAAAAAAAAAAAGGGAAGCCATTCCAATGGGAAAGTTTTGACCAGGTGACTGACAAAAATCTGATTTAACAGATTGCTCTGGCTGTGGTATAAAGAAAACACTTTTGGAGCTTGAGTAGTGATAGGGACAATAAGAGGAGGCTCTCTCAGTATTTCCAGTGATAGAAGGTGGTAGCTCAGATGACATGGGTAAGCAGTGGAGGTGATGTATTGTGAAGGTAGGACAATTGGGATTTGCTAAATGGCTTGGATTTAGAGAGTGAAAAAAGAAGAAAGTCTCTATGAGTTATCTCTGAAACAGTGAAGGAGAATGATTCAGTAAATTTTCCAGATATTTTTAGCAACCAAAAATGTAAGGGTTTTTAGTTTTTAGGATCTGTGTGTGTGTGTGTGTGTGTGTGTGTGTGTGTGTGTGTGTGAATTTATAGTTTTCCCTAACTTTGAGATGTTGACTGCTGCATTTCTAGGAAGGAATATCTCATCAAAAGAGTTGGTCATTTAGAAAACTGCATTTTTTTCCTGAGAGATAGTAATGCTATGAATACTTAGGGAACTTATGATAGGGATTGTGCTCTTAGCTGCCTTTTGGCCATGGCTTTCTTTCACATGTTTCCTTTTCTCTTGAAAACAGACCTGCTTACCCATATGCATCACATAGATGGCCAGTGTGATTGTAAGCGTCACAATTCAAGCGGCTAAACCATTATGTATGCATACTTTAAAAGTTTTTGCCAGCAAAAGAATTAGAACCTGGGACTTGCTATTGACTTTGCACTTTGCAGGACTAGAACCACAGTTGTTCTCCCTGAAAAAATTGATATTCACTGTGCAAAATCATATAATACCAATTTGTGCAAGCTAATAATTTACAGTGAGATGTACATCTTGTTTGGGAACATTGTCTCCATAAGGAACATTTTTTCCTGGTAGATTGCTTAGTGATTATAAATCAACAGAAAAGACATTGGGATGTTTTTAAGATAATTTTTTTTTAAGATTTATTTATTTATTTGAGAGAGAGTACGTGTGCAGGGGGAGGGGCAGATGGAGAGGGAGAAAGAATCTCAAGCAGACTCCGTGTGAAGCTGGATGCAGGGCTCAATCTCACGACCCTGAGATCATGACCTGAGCCAACATCAAGTGTTGGACGCTTAACTGACCGAGCCACCCAGGCACCCCCTTTAAGAGAAATTCTTATAAAGCTGTGCTGATCATAGGAAATCCTTCGCTCAAGGAGTGTAACTGTCTGATAAATGTACTAGGTTATGGAGCTGCCTGGACAGTGCTAGAGATAATGTAACTTAGTTTCTCTTCAAACCCTGTTTTAACTGACCCTCAGGTCTTTTGCTAGCACCGCAGCCAATCCAGTGCTCCAGCACACTACCTCAACAAAGCACTGATCATTTTATGATGTTCATAAGAAGTCTCCTTTCCTTGATTGCACCATATCTTCTTCTCCCAGGGAAGACTTCCTAAGACAGGAGACTCCTTTTATCATGATGTCACCTCTTAACTCCCAATCACCGAGATTGCTTGTCCTCTGGAAGATTAAGAGAGTGAGACACTAAGAACTTGAATTACTTTTAAGTTCCATCATCTCAATAGAAAAATACCAGTGTCACCAAGCAATATCTATTGGCTCTACATGGTTATTGCCATCCCAGTTGTTATTTCTAAAGGCTAAGGGATTTACCTTGTATATCCTTAACTTCCCAAAGTGGTATGTTAAACTCTATTTACAGTGTTTATTGATAAAAAAAAAAAAAAAAAGTTTAATTCTAACTTTAAAGCAATACTTGCTTAGTGTAAAAATTCAAGCAACATGAATATGCTTAAAGAAGGAAGTAAAACATTTACAAAATTGGGGTTCTAGTATACTGTTTTGCAACTTTATTTTTTCACTTAACAATAGTGAATGGTTTTCATGTTTAACACATACAGATCTACTCTCTTATATAAGAATTGCATAATATTCTGTTGTATGAGATTATCTGGATTTACTTAGCCATTCCCTTATTAAATTACATTTTTTGCTATTATAAATAACACTGGATTGAACATTCTTGGGCACTTATATTTCTGAATTTGAGCAAGTGTCTCTATAGGATGGGGCCCTACAGGTGAAACTGATTGGTCAGAGATTAGGCACATATAAAATTTTGTTGGCTACTACCAAATTGTTCTTTAGATAAGGACTGAACTAAATTATGAAACTTGACATCTCAAGACATTTTATATTTCTCATCTACCTCATAAAGAAATGGTCTAAAAAATGGTCTAGATCATTAATGTAGTCCTAAATATACTGAAATATAATTGTCTGTCTTTCCCACTAGATTGGTAATGAAAAGATGATACAGTCTCTGTCCATAAATAGCTCACAGTCTAGCAGAGGAGTCCACAGTCTCATCTGTAATAGTGTCCTTTACTACATTACCTGAAATATAGTAGGTACTCAGCAAATGATTATTGTATAACTAAAGTGTTTCTCTCTTTGTCTGAAAACTACTGTTTGGCAGAACTTCTCAATTTTACCAGCAGAGCCAATGGCTGGTTTCAGAATATGGACTCCCTTTCTATTTTAGGCATGGCCTATTGGAAGAAGGAAGTTGTTATCTTAAGTCTAAACCCTGTGACTGTTACTTGATTGCTGCTGTTAATAAACTTAACATTTCTTCTCTTGTTCTCGGAATATATACAGAAATGGAAGGAGGGTGAGCTGTTGGGAGTTTTATTCTGCCATTGAGCATTTCTCTAAAGGCTACCTCACATTTGCACTTAGGTCACAAAGCTTCTGTAACTTTAGGGTGAGCCACCATCGTTGAGAAGGTGGAACCTGGGACGTGAGGACGTGAAGGCAGAACCTTGGGCCCCAGCATGCTGTATTTAGGACAATCAGCCTTCTCTAACAAATCCCACTTAGCTCTGATCCTCCTTTTTTCTGTTTCTCTTCAGCACTTGTGTATTCTGTTTGCTCTGTATTAATTTGCACTTGTTTGCATGTTGCTTTATAAGTATTTTAAAGGCTTCCCCCCCCAACATATGCATTGTTTTGTGTCCCCAGCTAAAGTATGAGCTTTTTGAAGGCAGAAACCATGTCTGTGGTTTCTTTTGTATTTCCCATAGCACCTTTTACTGTGCTCAGCAGACAGTGGGCGTACACTATATGTTGTGGAATGACATCCTGAGTGATCCCTCCCTGGCTGGGCCTAAGATTAAATTCCCTGAAATGGAACAGTCCTAACCAACCCGGGACAGGTATTCTCCATCTGGCATGTTGGTTGCTCCTTTCAACTTGCTATTTGAAATGGCTCCCTTCAACATCTTTCCATCCGTGAAGCGGGACAAGTCGTGGTTGATGATGTGCTTGCTGTATGTGTTCCAGGCGAGTCTGCGGACACCAGAACTGACCTGGGAGCGAGTGAGATCCCAAGTTGACCATGTAATATGGCCTGATGGCAAGAGGATAGTATTGCTGGCAGAGGTAAGACCTGAGACTGGTAAGAGAAATTCACCGCTGGCAGGAGAGACTGCAATACTCAGGGCCCCTCCTCCACATGTTCTCTTACATTTTCAACTCCTCTTTAGCACAAGCTTAACTACTTTACCATTGGATTTTACATCTAATTGTGAAAGGTCTTTTCATTCAGCAATTAAGAAACTATTTTGGTTCCTTACTTTTCACCAATTATCTTGTCTCTCTCTGTCACTCTACAGGTTGAGTCAGATAATGACTGTTACTGTGGGAGAATTACTGTGGGATAGAACCAATGCCACTTTGAGTGATGCTTACAAAGAGATAATGTCATTTGTGGGATGGCTTAATCAGGAAGCACAAAGCAGATACTCCCGATGGTTACTAAACTGTCTTAGGCAAGCTCGGGAAAGGTCATGTCTTTGCTGATAGATTCCATGTTTTCGAGTGACCTTTCCTCTGAATTGAGCCAGATATGGAGTAGGTACCCAGCTAGATACTGGTTGTGTGATTAATATTTCTCTGTCTTGGCTTCTTCTGGCTCAGACTTACTCTTCACTTCCATTCCACTTAGCCTTCCATGTCAGTGTTTCGCCACTTTTCCTTTCTTGAAAGCTTCTCTTCCCTCGTCTTAGATTCCCGACAGCAATATGGATGCACCCCCTGTTCTGACCTTGACAGTTTCTCTTCTTCAGAGAAAGATACCAAAATAACAAGGAGGATAATACTTTTCTCGAGTTTTAATACACAGTCAGTTTTCTTTGCTTTTTTTTAATTAAAGAAACTGCATATGAAAGTGTAAAAGTAATACCATCTTCACCTAGGGACCCCTAAATTTATGTTTGAGTATCCTTACTGTTTTCTTCACCTTTTTTCACCTATCTCACCTTCTCAAATACTTTAGGGCATCTGTAAAGGGACTGGATTATTTCTTCACAAGAAAGGAGTGTGTATCAGGGAAGAGATGGGCAGGTTGTTAAATATTCATTAATTGCTTTGATGTCAGCCAGCTGTCTGGTGACTTAATTCCAGTTGCCCTGGGAGGTCCCATCTACTAATATTGGTGACAAAAGCGAGCACCACAGTTGGTTTACTATGTTTGAGCAAAAAAAGGTGGTCAGGCTTCCTGGGAAACAAGACAGGAAAGGATAGCATTCTCTAGTAGTCTCTACCTCTTGTATTCACCCAGTAGAAATACAAGGCTACCCTTGAATTCAGGAGAACCAAACTAAGGAAGAAGCACAAAAATCATCACAGCTTCCTAAATCCAAAAGTATCTCCCCTCACAACCGGGAGAGGTTGCCCTTGGATTGGACTACATCCTTGGTTACAGCAATCTTTCAAGGGAATGCCAATACCTCAGAAGGATAGTCTGTTGCAGAAAGTAGAAAATTCAAGAGAAATATGCCCTTTCTCGGCATAAGCCTCAGTATCATGTGACCATCTCTATCCCTTTTTACGTAATCCCAGAGATCTTTTCTCTATTACCTTCATCAAATTTTCCAGAATTTTTAAATTCCACTTAAATGTCAGTCAATTCATTCCTATTCCAATCCAGTCAATTCATATTTATTGAACGCCTGCTTTTTGTCCAGCAATGGTAGTTGGGAGGTATTTGGAGAATGGCAGTTGTGCTCGTCCCTTACTCCTCAAAGGCTAGAGACTTTGTCCTAACCCATCTGTGTCTTAACCCTTGCTCTCTAGGGCCGTCTGCTGAACCTAAGCTGCTCCACAGTGCCTACATTTGTGCTCTCAATCACCGCTACTACTCAGGTAGGGCCACCAGAGTGGGGAAGCAGTGGGCTGGAGAGGGTCATCAGACCATCAGGGTTTCACTTGATATGGCACATCAGCATCCATCTCTCTGCTTTTCTAGGCCCTTGCCTTGATAGAGCTTTACAATGCTCCTGAGGGTCGTTATAAGCAGGATGTCTACCTGTTGCCCAAGAAAATGGGTAAGCACGCACTCTTCCATCCCCATCCTTACCAAAGTAGTTCAGAGTCAGAGGCAAAATGAACTTTGGGGCACTCAATTTCTTATGGATGGGGGAAAAATGATATCTGTGTCTTGCAGAGTAGGAGTTAGGATTCCTAGGTTCCCTTCCTATTTGATTTATCACATTTTCTACATGAGTTGCCCTAGTGAAATCATTACATTTTGCTATGACTTGGTTTACCTGCCTGTGAATTTTAAGGATTTTCTGTCTTAAAGTATCTTATATGCAAGAATCTCAAAGGAGAAAAAAATCTTCCCCTAACAAAGAGGACTCATCTTCTACCTTGTGACGTCTGACTTACTCCATTTCTAGGCTGCTACATAGCCCCTTCCAGACTTTCCTCAGACCAAGAAGACTTCTCATAGTACATCTTCTCACTCTGACCTCGTTGTCCAGGCCAAAGGAAAGACTGAATAGCTTCTGTTAAGACTAGTTATTTGGGCGTTTCATATAAGAGAAACACTAAACTGTCTTGAAGTTTTAAAGAACCTGCCTCAAGCACCTGAACTGATGCAGTGTGTTTATAAACTCCGGAGGCAAAGATCAGGGAATAAATCAGCTTCTAGTTTTGTTTTGCTTTAGCCCTAGATGCATAGCAACTGTTAGAAGTTGACATATTTTCCCTTTACTATATCCTTTGGAAGGATATAAAAGAAATAGAACAGTCTATGTTTTGACTAAATGTATAATGGAGTTAGGAAGTCCAAATACTTAGAAAATTACATGAAATTCTGAATAATATGTATTCAGGTAACGGAATGTAAACATCAACGCATAAGAACCTCAGATACTAAAAGCAAAGCAAACAGTGTAGTATCATTATTAGACATTCCTTTCCAATATCCTCAGGTGTTCATTTTTCTGAGCAATCCAAAGTATAGAGTCTAAGGCAGAAGGAAAGTTCAAGTTTCCCGTTTTTTAGTCCCCTGCTATCCCATCCTTTCGCTAAGGACTATAGCTTCTTGCATATCTCTCTTACCTTTCTGGGGAGAAGGAAAGCTTCAAGGATGAGACAGTTAGCAAGAAAGAAGCGTTCTGGCTTTGAAAACCACTTGGCTTGACACTCAAGCAGCTACTCCTTAGGATTCTGGGCCAGTGAGCCAGTTGAGCATTTTTCTTTCACTTCTGGGAATTAGAAGGTGTCTTCCAACTTTTTAAGGCCTAGCCTGGAGAGAACAGCAAGACAAGAGGCATGAATGTTTATACCAGGGCTTCTGTGGTCTGTTCCAGATGAGTATGTGGCGAGCCTACACCTGCCCACCTTTGATGCCCACCTGACAGAGCTGACGGATGAACAGGCCAAGTATCTGGGACTCAACAAGAATGGGCCCTTCAAGCCTAATTACTACAGGTGCCTGGGGCCCCCTAGAAAACAGGGAGGCCTGGGTAGAAAAGAGCTTTCTGCACTGGAATTGGTCTTTGCATCTTTCACATTTACATGAACTCAGAAAAATAAACCTACTCCCCCTCACTGCCACCCCCAAAGGACTCTTTGAGCCCTTCTCCAGACACTAATAGTGCTTCCTTTTCCGAATTTGCCTTTTTCCATTTCATCTTCTCGATATGATTTTTACCTCTTTATGGAGAAATACTGGTCTTTTTCACTGATGTGAAAAAGCACAAGTATCTACCCTCATCATAGACTCCAGAAAAGTCCCTGCCTCCTTGCTGCCATATACCTTTAGGTGAGCTCTTCGTGTCCCAGCATCCTCACAAACTGATAACATCACAGTGTCATCTTTCTTTCTCCCTCTAGGTATTAAGTTCCTGTAATTCAAGCCAGAAGAAGTTTTAAGGAATAGAACTCCGAGTCTTTTCTCCACTCCTATACAGGAAAGAACCCAGCAAGCTGCTTCTCCAATCAGCTGCCCGCCGTGCTCACCCTATATGTTAGGTTATTTATTTATTAAAATCTAGAATCCTGTGCCTGTTGCCTTGGCCCAGAGTGTGGTTACTGCCCCGAGGGCTGTGAGAGCCACAAAGGACAGGCTGAGGAAGGAAAGATATGGGGTAATCCTTCCCAGTGCATCATCCGCATCATTCCCCATTGACTTGGAATCCTCAGCAATGGTCATTTGTCTCTTGTCCAGGTTCAGGAGTTAGTCCAGGGATTCCAGACTCCTTGTTCCCTTGGGTTTTCTGGGATAAATTTTCAGCAGCTGCCTTTCTCAGCTTTGGCCCTTCCCCAGGTGAGGCCTTTTGGAAGCCACTGAATTAACATGGCCTGGGTTCCCAGCCTTGACCATCACTATCACTGCCTTCTTTATAAAATGACTAGGAAGGAAGGAGTGTTATGGCTTCGGCAAGCTACACCAAGAACTTAGCTATGCCTGTGCTTACTGGGAGTCTCCTTCCTTACCCAGGACCCCTTTCTTCCTTGAATGTCCACGTCTGTTTTAACACTTTCTGGTTCCAAGAGGAATGTGCCTCCATATTTCCTCAGCAGCTCTGGTGTTTATCAGATATTTTTTTTGCCATCTTTTAACCCAACTAACCTCTGCCCAGGAAGTGAGGGCCAGCCCCGCTGGGGCCCATAGTTTTACTTGTCATTTAACTGAACAGTTTCCCGGGAAGTTCCCTCTAGACTGGCACTGTCTCAGAAAAGGAGAGCTTACTGTGAAACTCCGCTTCCTGAAAGTTCTTCTTATTGCCTAAAACTGCTTTTGAAACTAAGCAGGGAAAGATGTACTTTCCAGTGGATTTGGGGGTGTAGGGCTTTGGAAGTGGTACAGGGCATTCAGGCCCACAGCCTGACACTCTGAAGAAGCAGAATGTATTTGTCTCCTGGGAAGGGCTTTGCAGCTTAACTGGCTAAGCTCTACAGAGATGACACTCTCAACTGTGTCCAGATGATTAAAGCTAGTTTGACTAGTTTGAACCACCTCAGACATTCATTTCTTTGGCCATTGCCATTGATGAAACTGAGTTCTGGTGTCTATGATTTAGTCTGTGGTTTTTCTTCTCTAGTGGGACATATTTTTTATGTTCTTGCCTCTTCCATCTTAGGATTCTATGTTTCAGAGGTGGTTTCTTGAGTAACTCCAACATTACAAGAAACTAGTAGTGTGAGCAGCCTGAAATTTTATGTCCATGTAAGAGTTGGATACCTTTTGGAGACTGACCTGTTGGTCTTAAGGGTTTTATTGGGACCAGACTGGTTCTAAGAGTTTAAGTCTGGAGTGGCCCTAGAAATCTCAAAGGAAGTGAGTCCCTTTCCCACCTGACAGCCTTCCTTAACACTCTCAGGTCTGTTTCTTTCTTTCTTTCTTTTCCCATTTTTTTTTTCCTACCCTGGTCTGCCTCATAGTCTCAAGACCAAGGTGATTCAAGGAAACACCAGACCACCCAGGATCACTATAACCTTCCCACCCTGATTCTCCTCTCCTACCTCCACCTTCTTCAACTTCTCCTGGTCTTCACATATACTTTCAGAGCTAGTCTGGAAGTGACCTTCCTTTTGGAGGTAGGGAGGTGGGCTTTGGGTAAATGGCTATTTGCCTCATTAAATACTACATAGCCTCAGTCCATAACATCTGGTTCCTCAGAGGCTGTATGTTTTAGCGCATACTGGAAAATGCCACATACATGGCTATATTCTTTCATGAGGCAGATCATATGCTGAAAATTCCGCTTAGCCACTCAATTCTTCCTTTTGCCTACCCAGTTCTGAGTTTTGTAGTAATTAATCGGATCTCTTGTATTAATTAATTGGATACAGATCTTTGTAACTCATCTTATATCAAGGGCAGATTCCATTAGGCAGATATCTGGACTCTAGCCTGTTATGTTCTTAAGCCAGGAATTATAACCTACTGTTTCTCAGTAAAGCCTGGCTCTCGGTGGAGCAGTATTGCTATGTACTGATCCTGACAGAGCATACCCTGCCTTGCTATAGTAAAGAGACCCATTCCACGTAAAAAAGGAGCCACCTTAGGCCTCTAGGTTAGGTTGCCAGTGTCGTTGCCCATGGTGAGATACTTGCCTCTGAGTTTCAGATGACCTCTTTTCCTTTCTCTCTGTGGACCCCATGTCAGCAACCATTAAGAAGTAGGAGGCTCAGGCCTCCTGAGTATTTGGGTTCTACCTTAATGTTGGAATTTGGTCATTCCCTCTACCCTTGGAATCAGAACAAATGTGTCTTCTTCCCTCAAGCTCTCACCTGAGATGCATCTTAGGTATCTGGAAACAAAGG